>NC_032026.1:7878873-7914724 GCF_001865875.1 Lupinus angustifolius | reverse complement strand
TATATATATATATATTTCAATCATTCGTTATTTCTGAACCTCATTCATGATTATATTTTTCCAAAATGAAGAACAAAAGCCAATGTTTAAGGTTGCTTGCTTTTTTTTTTCTTTCTCTTTTTGTAAAGAGATGGTGATTATGAGGGATTTCTTTTTTAGAAAAAATATGTTGAGACATATCTATACAGAGACAACTAATAAAGTCTTGACAATACATTAAACATCTAATTTTTAATAAAATTTAATTATTAATAATGACACAAAAATCATAAATATACTTATCTTCAAATATGATGTATTTTATATGTCTAGATAATTTTTTTTTTTGGAAAAAGAGACCAAAAACAGGTGAATGCATGAACCTTGTAATATTTCTTCCATTATTAGTGTGTCTAAGATGTTGGCCCCACCAAATTACAGCAAATATTTTATAATTAAATTTTCGACTTAAATATTTTTTTCAATCAATCACAACCATAACACATGGAGTGACATATTATAGGATAGAAGATGAGCTCACATCTCAACAATGGATTCTTAGCGGGAGCAAAAAAAACTAATATATATTTTTAGGGAAAATCCAATTTATTCTCTAAATTTTAAAAATGTATATAAAATCATTTAAAGTTGGTTTGGGTGTAAAAATAGTCATCCATCATAAAAGAAAATACTTCTAAAAGTTATATGGTGTGAGTTTTAGTCCCTAAACTTCTAAACAATTATAAAATAGTAAGGTGAATTCTACTTTAAAGTTTAAACAACGAATAACAATTTGACATGGATGGAATGGGTAATTGCAAAAATTACCCACAATGGAATGGAGAGGATAGTTGACCAATGAATCGGGATGGGATGGGTAATTTTATCCACAAAAATCTGAGTATTGATGTGGGGATAGGTATTATATTACTCAACTCGTCTCATACCCACACATACCTAAACATTAACTTTTTCTTGTTGTTGGATTAGATTGGGAGTATCTAACTGTTGGGAAGTTTCATTTTACCGGGATATTGAAAGAGTACGGAGACAAAGAGACACCACATCATATACTCAGATTTTATAAGACAAAATGTAAGAGTTTTTATACTATTATTATATCATATACTACTCATTTTCAATTATCATTAACTCTTAAATAAAAATAATACTAATGAATATGAATGAATGATGAATGATATATTGACTATACATAAATCTTTATAATATCCATGTGTATATATTACACTATGAAGTTCAAATGTATTGTGTACAACATAATAATAATAATAATAATAATAATAATAATAATAATTATTATAATAATAATAATAATAATCATCATTTTTGGTTAGATTAAGAAGAAAAAGCCAAATAAAAAAGAAATGGCTTACCAGAGCTATTCCATCTCTTGCTGCAAGTGCTAGAATATCAGCACATGATACTTTACCATTGCAAGCTGGATTTGCTTCAACGTTGGTCTTAATGGTATCAATAACTTCGAAACCTCTGGCTGAATTTTTGTTAGCTCCTGCATTTTTCTCACCGACAAAGGTGGCAGTGTCATCCAATAATATTGATGCATCGCAACCCTACAAATTAACATCCCCGTGACCTTTTATTAATTAAAAAGAAAGTGACACTTTTATACACAAAAATCTTCATTGAGATTTACATCAGTTCAACTTGTCGTCTAGATTTCGTCCAATTTATTGCACAAAGAATTATCAAGTATCTAAATCCTTGGTAATGACTAATTTGAATGGAAAAGTAATATCAAAATGTTAGTGTGAAACAATATTATAATAAAAGATGCATACTTCCATTTCAATGACTCGATTTAGATGGTTCCCTACTATATAGGTTATTGTCCTTGCCACCTTTGAAAGTATAATGGAATAATTTCTTCTAAATCTCTGTCATAGATTAGCTAAACGGGAAACATTTTCAAATTTATTATAAATAATAACTCAGATGTGTGAGTTTAACACTTTATGACATTCAAAGTGATTAAGATAAAAACCTGTGCCAAATTCTATTTTAAGCAACTATATATGAACCAAATTGAAGTGACAGTTTACTAGCTTGACCCATAGTACTTTTAGTAAGGCTAACGACATTTATTAAGAATGTAAATGCATATAATGAAAAGAGATTAATGTTTGTATGTTTTAGTTAAAAAAAATTATATAATTTATTTTTAATTTGTATTTTTTTATTAAAGAGTCATGAATTATTAATACATGGAAAATGAATGATTCACCAATAGTATAAAAAAAAATTACAATATTATTCTATAGAATATTCTCTCTAACATCCCTTGGTACTAAGAGCCAAGAATAATTTGTTATAGTATATATTTATATAAAAATCAATAATTCTTGCCTAAATATGAATTAAAATGTGACATTGAAAAGGTAAAAAAATGCTAAAAGAGATTGAGGTTTTAGTGTTTTACATTTACGAAGCAGTCATGGAAGAACAAGCGAAGAATAGAAGCTCCAAGTCTTGGTTCTTTATTGAGAGCTTGCTTCATTGCATTACGCACAATGGTTTGAAGATTAGGACAAGTTTTATCATAGAAGGTTGGAGAAAGTTGTGCATTGCTAGAACAAGCAAAGAGAGAAAGAATGGTTAGTGAAACAAACAAGTTGGTAAGAGGGGCCATATATCTTAAGCCACAAATAATAATGAAGCTCTTTACGTTATGTGAGTTGTGAAGAAGCATTTGGAAGAGTTGTGTTATATATAGTGGAATTTTAGGCCATGATGATGAAGGAAGGACATTAGAAAATGAAATGAGAAAAGAAGTTGTTCCAATTTTCAAACTTGTCTGCTCAAAACGCGCTTTACTTTTTTTAATTTGAAGATATATTTGGGTGCAACTAGGGACCAAAAATGAAGGCATGGCTCACAAATAGTGCAGTTGACTCACTCCCAGTAAAAAACAAGGAAAAACTCTATGATTACTGATGATTGTGGAACACGACAAAAGGAGATAAGACTTGGTGGTCCTTCTGGGTGGGTAACATACAAGACAGGTTTTTTAGTACACGTTTGTCTTGAAGAGGTGACTTAGTGCAGTGTGTATTCTCATATATATTTACATACCATTTTAGTTTATTTGATTAACCTAACTAGGTTTCATTTGATGTTGTTTACGTAAAAATTATCATTAAAAAGAATCTCTAGTTAGGGATAGATGGTATGGTAGTAGATTAAGATCTTATGTAACTTCTAAACAAGTATCACTTGTTCTAAGAAGTTCATATTTTTATGTTTCAAGCTCATCACATTTCATTAATTAATATAAGAATAATTATTTTCTGTTATTATGATTTTTCTTTTTAATTAAGTGACCTTTTTTAATTGGAAATGAGTTGTACATAGAATAGAGGATGGGACAACTACAAGATTTTGGAAGATAAGTGATTTGGGTCAACAAACATATTGTTTAGGTTTAATAGGCTTTATAATCTAAATTGTCTAGGGAGGTATTTATAAATGAGTTAGGGAGATCGTGTGAGGGGAAGTGAGAGTGAAACTTAACTTAGAGAAAACAACTATTTGTTTGGGAATTAAAACTAGTTGATAATCTTGTGCAAGAACTTCAGCAATATATGCTACAGGAAAACATACCTCACTCATGGGAATGACCCCACGAAAAAATCAAACACTATTTGCTCTAATTAACTTACAAGCTCCTCATTCAATTGGCTTACCAACAAGAACACACTAATATCTTCGATGGAAATAAAAGCACCAAAAGTGAAGTAACTACTTTTGCATTGGGACTTTTCAAAGACAAAATACCAACTAT
Organism: Lupinus angustifolius; assembly: GCF_001865875.1. Taxonomy (NCBI): domain Eukaryota; kingdom Viridiplantae; phylum Streptophyta; class Magnoliopsida; order Fabales; family Fabaceae; genus Lupinus; species Lupinus angustifolius. Next base: position 7,910,925 of record NC_032026.1, on the reverse strand, counting down.
GTACACCTTGTTAGGAGGAGATATCTTTAGCTCCAGGATGAGAACATTTGTGCATCTTCTACAACAATTAACCAGAATCCGTCCAACACATTTTCTCTTAATGTCAACTAACCTATTAAGTTTGACAATCAATCTACAATTGGCTGGATATTGGCATCACCCTTCCACTTATTTGGATCATTCACTGATTTGGATCATTCATGGATTTGGATCATTCATTAATTTTATTAATTCAGATATCGTAATTGAAGGTTTATTAAGTGTGTTCATAACATGTACAGCAGAAAATAATTTATCTATTTGTGTTAAATATGCATACATTATAATAAGTAGACAAAAATGTTTGTAAAAATACCTCAGGAGATTGCGACGACTTTCGAAAAATTCTCCTTCAAAAGTATGAAGGTCCTACACGCATATTCACACCGAGACCAACCCTTGTTGTATCAACACTTGATACGTGGAGCAAAAATTCAACTCAAATAAAACCAAAATGAAAGGATTGAAAGAAAGCAATATGATTCTTTGTATATTGTCTATGTCGCATTTTTTCCATGAAGGTTACGTGAGTTTTGGTTTATATAAAACCAAAACCTCCTTCATTCCATTTAGTGTCAAATAACAACTCATTTATTTGCCATAAATTTTGGTTTATAATATATAAAACCAAAATCTCCTTCAATCCATTTAGTGTCAATTAACAACTCATTTATTTGGCATAAATTTTGATTTTGGTTTTCAAAACTGACTATCAATTTTAAACCTTTGAAATATTACAATTAAGTTTCACTTAATTTTATTAAAGATGACTGAATAATATAATTTGTATTTTTGTGCTAGCAAAAAATACAATAATATCTCACTTAAAAGTAAATATACAAAATTAAACTATTTAATTTAGACATTTTCTCGTCCAACAAAAATTAGAACACTCGTGAGTGTGTGACCTCGTAGGTTCATTACTAAACCGGTAGTAAATTAACTCATTAATTTCCTAATCAAGGTTGACATCTAGCAACATTCCTTAACGACCAGATAGAAATGAAGTAATATCTTTTACTTTAGAATTATTAGAAGATTAATATAATATTTCCTTCCATCTTTACAACTCTATATTAACTCTAGAATATGGTATAATTGTCAAATTCTAATAAGTTAACTCGTAGTAAATGTCTTAAAGAAACTCACTTCTTCATTCATTCAATTCCACTTAGCCAATGTCTTTATTTCTATAGAGCTCAAACTCATTACCATGAGTTGATGAATTCTTTCTTGATTAATCACTAATTATACAAGGATTTAATTATACTCAATAATCATTCAACTAATATCATAAGGCATTAGGTGTTCGATATCAAAATATAATAAATAACTTGTTAATTATTATGGTTTTCTCAAGTCTAAGGAAAATATATATATTTCTTCATAAGAATATCCTATTGACAATTCAAATGTAATATTTTAACCATTAGGAATTATTCTTTGAGTCAGTTCAATGGTCATATCTCTATATGCACCATTATATGTGTAATTTAATAAATTAGATCTATTAATCTTTATCTAATAAATATCATTACACATAAATTGATTTATCTAGATTAATAGTGTCCTAAGTTTAATAATCTTATGATCAAGAATAATTTAGATTAAAATTATAAAAGATTTATTTCTCATTATTATAATCTCTATTATAATAATAAGTCTCTAATTTCAATCAATGACATTTCATATTAATTATTTTGACAAACAATGAATATAATATTAAGATAATAATACATATAACTTTATTATTATAAACATGAAAAATTGGTTCTTGGGCTTACATTATATCCCAACAATCTCCCACTTGCACTAGAGCCAATCAGTCATGTACCTCATTCCCATCTCCCACTTGTGCTTATCAAACTCTTTTATGCCAAGTGCTTTTGTGAATGGATCTGCAACATTCTCTTTGCCATCAACCTTTTGTAGCTTAACATCACCATGTCCAATGATTTCTCTAATTAGGTGATATTTTTGCAAGACATGCTTATTCTGTTGGTGCGATCTAGGCTATTGTCCTTGAGCAATAGCTCCATTATTGTCACACAATAACGTAACGGATTTATCCATCGAAGGAACTACACCGAGTTCAGTTAGGAAGTTCTTTATCCAAACAACTTCTTTACTTCACTTGCTGCTATATACTCTACTTCAATAGTTGAATCAGCTATTGTTATTTGTTTGGAACTTTTCCAACTTATTACGTCTCCATTCAAGGTGAAGACATAACTAGAAACTGATTTGGCATCATCCTTATCTGACTAAAAACTTGCATCAGTATAACCCTTTAACTTCAGTTCAGGCTCTCCATATATAAGGAATTGGTCTTTTGTTCTTCTTAAGTACTTAAGAATGGTCTTAACCACTTCCAATGTTCCTCACCTGGATCTTCTTGATATCTACTAGTCACACCCAGTGCATATGCAATATCAAGTCGTGTACAAGTCATGGTGTACATGATAGCTCCCACTGCACTAGCATATGGTACTCTATTCATGCGTTCTCTTTCCTCAGCAGTCTTAGGACAATCTTGCCTACTGAGAGTAACTCCAAATCCTATAGGTAAATAGCCTCTATTGGAATTCTCCATGTTATACCTCTTTAAGATGGTATCATTATACAAGGATTGGGAGAGTACAAGCAATCTTCTGAATCTATCTCTATAGATCTTTATTCCTAGAATAAAAGTTGTTTCTCTCAGATCCTTCATGGAGAACTGTTTTGATAACCAACTCTTTGTAGATTGCAATGCCGGAATATCATTCCCTATGAGTAATATGTCATCAACATATAGCAATAGGAAGATGATCATTCTCCCATTGACCTTTTTGTAAATACAAGGTTCTTCTTCACATCTTACAAAACCAAACATTTTGATTGTATTGTTAAAGTGAATATTCCAACTTCTAGAAGCTTGCTTTAATCCATAAATGGATCGTTGTACCTTACAAACTCTATTATGATCAGACATAGATGTGAATCCTTCGGGTTGTGTCATATACACATCCTCTTTCAACTCTCCATTAAGAAAAGTTATTTTCACATCCATCTGCCATATTTCATAGTCATGGTATGCTGCTATAGCAAGTAGAATCTGAATCGATTTGAGCATTACCACATGAGAATAAGTCTCGTCATAATCTATTCCTTTTTTTGACGATATTCGTTAGCAACAAGGCGAGCTTTATAAGTCTCAACCTTTCCATTTGCTCCAATATTTTTCTTGTAAACCCATTTACAACCAATTGGTTTTATGTCCTTTGAAGCCTCAACTAAAGTCCATACTTTGCTAGTCTTAATGGATTCCATTTCATATTCCATGGTTTCTTGCCACTTCTCATGTTCCAAGCTTTGCATGGTTCATGACATTTGGGGTCATCATCAATATGATAACCCTCATTTGCTATTGCATCTAGCACCATCAAGTTTAATCTATCTGGTGCATGATGTGATCTCGTAGATCTTCTAAGAGGCACTTGTGCATCTGAATCCCCTTGTTCTGGATTCATTGGTTGTTCCATTTGTTCCTGAACTGGTTCAGTAACCTGTTCCTGAACTGCAACCGGGTATTAAACCGCAACATTTGACGGTGGTAACCTTTGTGTTGGAATTAAAACATCTAAGCAAGGTTGCTCAAGTTCCATATCATGTTCTTGAGCATTAAATGTTTCATTGATTTGTTGATCTTCATCAAGCATTATTTCGTTACAGTGAATTCCTTCTGCAAGAAATTCTCTTTCTAAAAAAGTTCCTCCTTTTGCCACGAACACTTTATGGTCAGAAGAGTGGTAGAAATAATATCCCATTGTTTCCTTAGGATACCCAATGAATCTACACTTATCAAATCTTGCTTCAAGTTTATTCGTTTGTAATCTCTTAACATAGGCTGGGCATCCCCAAACGTTAATGTGCTTAAGGCTTGGTTTGCTCCCTTTCCATATCTCATATGGCGTTGTAAAGACAGATTTTGTGGGAACTTTATTTAACAAATAATTTGCCGCTTCCAGAGCATATCGCCATAAGCTTATTGGAAGATCAGTGAACCCCATCATGGATCTAACCATATCTAATAAGGTTTGATTCCTTCTTTCATATCCACCATTATGTTGTGGCATACCTAGAGGTGTCCATTGTGAGAGATTTCCGTTCTCTCTCAAATAATCAAGAAACTTAGCATTAAGATATTTTCGTCCTCTGTCAGATCTTAGCATCTTGGTACTTTAACCAGATTTCTTTTCCACTTCACTTTGAAATCTTTTGCACATTTCAAACGATTCATGAGATATAAAAAACCATATCGCGAAACATCATCAATGAATGTAATAAAATAAGAATATTCTCCTCTAGCCTGAATTCTCAAGGGCCCATAAACATCAGTATGAATTAGTCCCAACAATTCAGAGGCTCTTTCTCCATTTCTAATAAATGGAGATTAGGTCATTTTGCCTTTTAGACAAGATTCACAAGTCATGTATGATTCATAATCATAATTGTCAAGGTAACCTTCCTTGTGCAACTTGCTAATTCTTTTCTCACCAATATGATCGAGTCTACAATGCCAAAGATATGTTTTGTTTAGTTGATTATCTCTTTCTCTTTTAAGACTAGAAACATGCATAATCGAATTAAAACGCACTTGAGGTAAGACATAAATGCCATGTTGGACATACCCATTCGCATAAAAGATGTCATTATTATAAATTGAACAAACACCTTTATTAAAAACAAAGCAATAACCATGAATATCCAACATCAAAATTGAAATAATGTTCGAAACAAAATTAGGAACATAGTAGCAATTTTCTAAGACTAGTACATTGACAGTCGACATTATTAATGAGATTATTCCTATAGCCTTGGTTGCAACACTTGCTCCATTCCCCACTTGGAGATTGATTTCTCCCTTCTTCAACCATCTAGTTATTTTTAGTCCCTACAACGAATTGCAGATGTTAAAACTACTATCAGTACCTAATACCCATTTTGAAGAATCTGTAATAGTTAAGGAAATCATGAAAACATTTTTCATTAATGTCTCACCTTGTTTCTATTCTTTCAAAGAATCAAGATATTTGTGACAATTCCTCTTTTAGTGTCCCTTCTCCTTACAGAATAAACATTCACCATTGCTTTGGTCAATACCACCTTTCTTGTCCTTAGCTTTGGTCACACCACCTTTAGGCACGAAAGGCTTCTTTCTGGACTTGTTATTCCATTTTCCTTTTTTCTTGTTGGACTTTCCAACTACCAAGACAAATACTTGGTTCTTTCCAGAGTCAATCTGATTCTGATAGTCAATTAATATATTCAGCATCTCATGCAAGTCACAATCCATCTTATTCATGTTAAAATTAACAATGAACGGTGAGAACGAGTCAGGAAGTGACTGTAGAATCAAATCTTGGGATAACTCATTCCCAAGTTTGCAGTCGAACTTCTCAAGTTGTTCCATAAGACTAATCATCTTTAGAACATGAGGTCCTCTTTGAGCATTCACATTCATCATGGACCTAAATAGAGTCTTAGACAAGTGGTATCTAACTGTCCTACTCTGTGCACCATACATCTTCTTAAGATGTGCAATGATGTCAGTTGGGTCCATGTCCTCACGCTGCCTCTGGAGTTCATAACTCATTGATGCTAAAAATGAGACACTTTGTAATCATAAGGTCTTCTAAGTACTTTTTATAAGCACTCATTGCCTCAGCATCATCATTATTGCTTGGTTCAGACATTGTAGGCTTGTCGATCATATCAATCAGCTTCTTGTGCATGAGAACAATTCTCAGGGTTCGATACCAATCATGAAACTTGTTTCCAACGAACTTTCCATCTGCAAGTATCGAACATAATGATAAAGAAGACATGTCGAGATATCTACACACAGTTAAAAAAATATGTGAGAACATATTAATGTAAAGAGATATATCACAAATAAAATACTCTCACTTACTACAATAGCAATTTAAGAAATAAAATTTTCTTCTAGTGGAAATATAAAATAAATGCCCTTAAAATTGTGAACAAATACTTGGTTGTCAAGTCATTTCTAATGCATATTTTAACACAAATGTATCAAACACACTTTTATTCAAAATAATAAATAACAAATAACTACTTGTTTGTCAGGTCATTTCTATAAGTATAATTGAATTAATCTTTACACTCCCTAGGTAGTCTAGGCGATTAGTGATAAAATTAATTTTATTGGTTGATTGGTATAAAATTAATTTATAATTTTATTGATTAATTATCTTAATTACAAGTCCTCTGGTAGTCATATCGTCTCTTGAAATTAAATAATTAACACACTCTTAAAAAATGTATCTTATACAAAATAATTTCAGGAAGATTAAAATAATTTTGTCCATCACACCTCATCACATGAAACTTATGATTAATATATATACAAATATATATATTCTAGAATTTGTAACTGTGATATATAAATCTAATTTATTTATTAATACACTAATTAATCATTATTAATTAATAACTATCGAATCATATATTGTAAACCAATATATTATTGTAAACATTATTCATATGTTTCTAACTCATATAACTAACTCACCCATATTTAGTTTTTTATTAGTGTGACAATCAGCACGTTAACAAAAATATTTCACTCACTCTGAATTAAAACTCAATCATTGAGAGAAATAAAACCGCAAACAATAAAAAGCCAATATATTCAGCATGTCATGGTATTCTAATTATATGATTAAACACATTCATATACAACTATTATATATTAACAACAACACATATTGATCTCTACACTCTTGTAGATGCAATATTTAAAAAAAATTAATAACATAACTCATGTGTTTGCTGGATACAAACTTTTACATAGGATTGTTTATTTTTTTCATCATAAAACTCTAGACAATCCAACACATTCAAGTCATGTGATGAATACAAGCCAATAACTATGTGATCAACACAAAATAATCAGTGTGTGAATAAAAAATAAGAAAATTCAACACATTGAATAAAAAATTCACAGTCCACCAATTTTCATTTTACACTCAATAAATTTAAGGGTTTGAATAATTTTAAGAATTATTCATATCTCAGTCCCAATAATTTGATGCAATCACCATGTGATGAAATAAAAAAAAAATTCACAACCCAAAATGTTCAAGTCATCATTGTCTAAATAATTTAATCAGTTTCAAAAAACCAATTAACATTGCAGCATAAATTAAAACACAAAAATCATGCCCTGATACCAATTGAAGGTTTATGAAGGGTGTTCATAACATGCACAGCAGAGAATCATTTATCTATTTATGTTAAAATATGCATACACTATAATAAGTAGACAAAAACGTGTGTAAAAATACCTTAGGAGACTGCGATGACTTTCGAAAAATTCTCCTTCAAAAGCATGAAGGTCCTACACGCGTATCCACACCGAGACCAATCATTGTTGTATAAACACTTGATCCGTGGAGCAGAAATCTAACTCAAATAAAACCAAAATGAAAGGATTGAAAGAAAGCAATATGATTCTTTGTATAATGCATATGTCGCTTTTTTTCAAGAAGGTTACGTGAGTTTTGGTTTATATAAAACCAAAACCTCCTTCATTCCATTTAGTGCCAATTAACAACTCATTTATTTGACATAAATTTTGGTTTGTAGTTTTCAAAACTGACTATCAGTTTTAAACATTTAAAATGTTACAATTAAGTCTCACTTAATTATATTAAAGATGACTGAATAATATTATTTGTATTTTTGGTGCTGGCAAGAAATACAATAATATTCCACTTAAAAGTAAATATTCAAAATTAAACTTTTTAATTTAGATATTTTATCGTCCTACAAAAATTAGAACACTCATTAGTATGGGACCCCATAGGTTCATTATTAAATTGGTAGTAAATTAACTCATTAATTTACTAATCAAGGTTGGAATCTAGCAACACTCCTTAACAACTGGATAGAAATAAAGTAATATCTTTTACTTTAGAACCATTAGAAGACTAATATAATATTTCCGTCCATCTTTACAACTCTATGTTAACTCTAATATATGGTATAATTATGAAATTCTAATAAGTTAACTCGTAGTGAATGACTTAAGAAATTCATTTCTTCATTCATTCAATTCCCCTTGGCCAAGGTCTTTATTTCTATAGAGCTCAAACTCATTACCATGAGTTGATGGATTCTTTCTTTATTAATCACTAATTCTATAAGAATTTAATTATACCCAATAATCATTCAACTAATATTTTATCGCATTAGGTGTTCGATATCAAAATATAATAAATAACTTGTTAATTACTATGGTAATCTCAAGTCTATGGAAAAAATTTATATTTCTTCATAAGAATATCCTATTGACAATTTAAAGGTATTATATTAACCATTGGGAATTCTTTTTTGAGTCAGTTCAATGGTCATATCTCTATATGCATCATTTATGTGTGTAATTTAATAAATGAGATCTATTAATCTTTATCTAATAAAGACCATCTATCTGGGTTAATAGTGTCATAAGCTCCATAATCATATGATCAAGAACAATTAAGATTAAAATTATAAAATATTTATTTCTCATTATTATAATCTCTATTATAATAATAAGTATCTAATTTTAATCAAGGACCTTTCATGACAAATTAGTTCTTGAGCGTACATTATATCCAAACACTAATAAACAATGGTCATTCAACATCGCAATTTTAACGACATTATTGAAAACGAGGCAGAAGAATATCAACAACACATACTAAAACAAGCATTGTCAATGTGTATAACTACAACTGTGCATTTTTGACACAGCGTTGTTGAACATTACTAATTGACTTGAATGAGTTACGTTTAACAACGTATTTGATAAAAAGCGTTGTTAATTTTAATCAATTCCACAACGCGTAAATAAGAAAGCATTGTTGAAGATGACATAGTTACAGCGCTTTCTTAATTATGTGTTGTTGACTTTATACGACTTTTTAAGTGGTTATGCATCTCTTTGTTTGTTAAAATATTAACGGTTGAGTGATTATGTGTCCCTTCGTTTGTTGAAATATTAATGGTTGAGTGGTTATGCATCTCGTTGTTTGTCGAAATATTCGTGGTTGCTCATCTATAAATATTGTGGTTCACTTCATGTTCTACTTCATCAGTAAGAGTATATGTTTCTATAGGATTATGTTCATGAAGATAGGATGAAGAAAACACAAAGTAACCAAAAAGAGAGCAGACAGTGGAATCTCAACAACTTGAAGTGTTAAAAGTGCTAAAGTTGTGTTTCTGTTTCAGAATCATGTGAAGGAGGTCTTTCACATCTTTTGATTTGGCAAAAAAACCCAGATTTTAGAACGAAAGTGGTTGTTATACAAGATTTGCATTAGATGAAGATTTAATTTGCAGATTATTTAGTTCATTCATCTACCAAATCTTTCAATTCATTTATTTCCTTCATTGTAATCTACCAAATCAAGATTTCAGAAGGAAGTCAAAGTGGCTGTTATACAAGATTTACGTGAGATGAAGAATTAATTTGTAAATTATTTAATTCATTGATTTTATTCATTCATTCAGGTCATTAATTTCCTTCATTGAAATCTTGTCAAGGATGTCTTTAATATCTTTTGATTTTCAAAAGTGTTTAGATTTCAGAAGGAAAATAGTTGTTATACAAGATTTGTGTGAGACGAAGAATTAATTTGTAAATTATTTAGGTCATTGATTTTCTTCATTCGGTTCATTGTAATATACCAAATAATTTAGTTCATTATAATGTATTTTGCCTCTTTAAATAAAAAATGAACAATTATTTTGGATGTTAATTTTTATTTTTTTTGTTATTTATTTAAATGATTATTGTATTTAATATTTTTGCAGTTCCATATTAATAAACACAATAAACAAATTAACAAAACTTAATAAACAAAAAAAAATGACAAAACTTAATAAACACAAAAAACAAATTAACAAAACTTATTATTTAATATTTTTGCAGTTTCATATTAATAAACACAATAATATGATAATCTACTTCATGACAACCTCATGTTAATTAACGTATATTCTTGTTGTATATATTTTGACCCGTAATATAAAATGGTAATTGAACAGCGCATAATTATGAATACACTATTAATCTGGAAAATGAGTTTAGTTTTTTTTGTTTCCCACAGGTATCCTCGCACTAGAGGCAATCATGTCCGAGTCGGGAACATCCACAGGTACGTGGGGCTAACTCTCCCAACGGGCATTTTTTCCATCCACAAGATTCGAACTCGGGTTCTTGCTTAAGGGGACTCAAGCATGTACCACTTGAACCAACGCCCGTTGGTAAAATGAGTTTAGTTTAACAACACATAATTAAGCTAGCGCATAATTACAACATTCCATTTCGATTCTCATTCCTAAGGTAATTTAGTTAATTTATTTTAATTTATTTTCCATTTAGTTTTTAGTCGTTAACTAATTATATGTTTTAACTTACGTATATGAAATCAGTTCTTTCAAACTTTTCCTGGATACCCCAACTAGCCGAGTAGTGGGTGTTGCGAAAGTACACAAGTCGGACGATGCTATGCTGCATAATGCACGTATCCCACGTCATCATGTGAAGGTCTCGATTGATGTTGCAATCGATGGTGGAGCGTTGCTGCCAATTCCTCTCGATGAGGATATCTTCACAGTTGAAGGGGCTATACGCACTTTTATAGCTTGGCCAGTAGACCTTGTACAAGTAATTCCTTATAAGGTATGATTTTTCACCTTATGCTCACTCATATTATATATCTTCATCTATAATTGATAAGTTTTTTATTAAATACTTCAGGAAAATGTACATTCCACCCCAAGTAGCACCCAAAAGACTAAGCCATATTCGGAGGATGTGAGTTCGATGCCATGTACCAGAGATGTGAGCTCAAAGCCTTCTACCGGAAATGTGAGCTCAAAGTCATCTACTGGGGATGTTTGTTGTGCTTAACATTTCCTAACCATGTACATATGTTCTATTAGGCACCATTGGCTTTTGGTTGCCATCAATCGGGTCAATGAAGAAATATGTAATTTTGACTCATTGGCACTTGGTGATCCGGATAAGTACCCCGCTATGAAAAAATTGTTTCCTAAGTAAGTAGACTACTCATTTAAACTTTTAGTTACACTTTTATTTTCCTAGTTGTTTCGTAATTAAGTACATTTTCTATTGTTTAGTGTGGTGAGAGTTTACAAATGCTGTAATCATTCTAGAAAAACGATACTACAACACAAAATCAATTGGACTCATATAAACGTATTGGCACAAATCATCTCAAACAATTATATGTGTAGTGTATTCATATTTCAACTATGATTTTACTTATATGTTTACTTCATTTTAATTGTAGACCCCTTGCCAAACAAACGAGGTAGATTGCGGCTATTACATGTTGAAATTCATGAAGGAAATCATTTAGCAATGGCCAAATAATGAAATCAAGTTTGTTGGCAAATCATATACAGATAGGCAAGTCAACCAGATTAGAGAACATTGGTCAAATTTTGTACGTAGTTTTGTTGGCAAATAGGTATAGTAGATTTTTGTACATATTGTAGCTTAGGGAATTCAATTAATATTCAATGTAATGTATATGATATTGTGTATGTAATATATGTTTATGTAATATCATAGTTAATTAATATTCAATATATAAATTCAGTTCAAATTCAATTGTGTTCATATAGTTGTGATTTGGTGTTTCTGTATGCATTCAGTTTGTTGTTTTGTTCTATTTTTGTATGTATTCAGGTTATTTTCTGTTGTGTGCTTAACTGAGTAGAATTAGAAATAATGATCTTCAATAACGCTTTTCTATGAATGTGTAGTTGTTATACGTATACAACACCGATTTTGTAACAATGTGTTGTTGATTACATTTAATTCAACAACGTATTCATAGAAAAGCATTGTTGAATACTTACTTTCTTTATATTTGAGTGGTGAGTTCCTCCACAATGTTTTTTATGAATGTGTTGTTGTTATACCTATACAACAGCGCTTCTTTAACAATGTGTTGATGATTACATTTAATTCAATAGCGCATTCATATAAAATCGTTGTTGAATACTTACCTTCTTTATATTTAAATGGAGGGTTTTTCCATAGTGCTATTTGTAGGAAGCGCTATTGATTAGATATCATTGACAGTATTGTCTCAACTATATGCTGTTGAAGATGCTATCAGACCCTACAAAATTAATTTGTTCGCGCAATATTCTCAAACATTCAGCTATCCCAATACTCATTTACTTAGCAGCGAAACTCATTTACTCTCAAAATCGACCTTGACAATCATTCAACCTTATCATATTTCAACACCAAATTTTGAATATCATTCACTCATTAAACACGAAAATCCTTCTTCACCGATTTCAAAAATCCTTCACTTGTTTAACCTCAAAATCATCATTCACGCATTCAACAACGAATTGATAGTGAGTTTTCCTTATAATGATTTCCCTTTATAATTACATTATATTTATGTATTGAGTTATAAATATTTTCCTTATAAATGAGTGAAAGTGACTTCACTCATTTAGCTTGTATTGAGTTGAGGTTTCCGACCTCTTTCACTTTAATTACATAATAATGTATTTGTTGTGCTTGGTGAACTTAACTCCAACCTTTAGCTTTAGGGATTTATTCTCATTATATTTTTTTGTTAATAGAAAATGGATGAGTGACAATCGATTGATGAAGGACTATGAGGAACGAGTGAAATCATTTTCAAGGGTTCCAATTGAGAATGTTGAAAACCCTAATAGAATTGTATGTCCTTGCTTAAGTTGTTGTTACTCAAACCGAATTGCTCTGAATGGGATAAAAGTTCATTTAGTGTGTTACAGTATTGATCAAAGTTACACATGTTGGACAAGACATGGTGAGAAGAAAGATGTTGTGGATGTTGATGATGAGATGCATATGAAAGACAACTACACAAATGCATATGAAGACGGTCATTTCGAGGAAATGGCAAACGTTGTTGAAGAGGATCTTCAAGATTGTCCTGAGATGTTTCAGCGGTTGATAAGTGATGCTGAGAAACCATTATATGATGGTTGTACTAAATTCACAAGATTGGCAGCGGTGTCAATGTTTTATAAGTTGAAATCTGTTAATAGATTGACTGATAAGAGTTTCACCGACTTGCTTGAACTTCTGAAGGAGATGTTGCTGGAAGATAATGTGTTCCCTTCTCGAACTTACGATGCAAAACAAATGTTACTCTCCATTGGCATGGACTACACTAGGATACATGCAAAATAGTGGTGTGACTCTTGTTGCTCAAACTTTACACATGTCAAGTGCAAAAGATAGAAACCCAATATTATGCGAGCATGTCATACTTTGGAGTGATTGAATGAATATGGGAATTGGATTACACAATGTTTTGGATGCCGTTTTTTATTGTATGTGGGTTGATAACAACAATGGCTTCTGAGTTGATGAGTTAGGCTTCATGCAGGTGGGTCTTAATAGGTCAGGATATAAAGATGAGTCATTTATTCTAGCATCACAAGCTCAACAAGATTTCTATGTTAGTGACCCAGCTGATATGAAATGATACGTTGTTCTTTTAACTAACAAAATAATCGTCAATAATATTGATGACCAAGAATATGAAGATATTGATGAAGATGGTCCTTTTTTGGGACATATCAGTCGTGTGAGAGCGGGCCAACTACTGATGATGATTTATATACAAGATATTATCACGATGAAGGGGTTTGGATAAATCAATATGTTCCTCCAAACAAGGATGACCTTACCAGCCAAAAATAATCAAAGAAAAGGAAAAAGTAGATGCAAGTAGTCTTTGTATAATTATAGCTTAATTTTGATTGTTTGTAATTTGTATAATTTTTTTTCTTTGTAATTTGTGTAATTTTTTTATTTGTAATTATGTACTATGTCAAAACATAATTGCCCTGATATTCTTTGTTTGTAGTTTGTATTGTATTGATGTTAATAAAAGAAACTAATGACCTGTATTAATGTGTATGTGTTGTTCAGAATGTATAAATGTTATGTTGTTGAGAATGTATGTGCTGTTAATAAATGTATATGCAGGTATTAATTTATACAAATCAACAGCGAATTCTAGGGGAAGCCCTGACATGCGTTGTTGTAAAGGATAAATACAACAACGTTTTTTATAGATAGCGATGTTGTACACGCTTAATACAATAACGCAATATGTGTTGTGCTATTGTATTCAGGTGTTGTTTGTGAATTTTTATGAATAATACAACAACACTTTTCTAATAATGTAGTGTTATATATATACACTACAACATCACAACTATAAGCGTTGTTAATAATACCTATAAAATATATTGTTTATGTAAGACCTATATGACAGCACTTTGTGGATAATGTGTTGTTGTATTTATGCACTATATGACAACGCTACTTGTATGATGTGTTGTGGTATATATTTAGTACAACAACATTTGAGAGTCATTGTTAATAATGACAATATACTACTACGGTCAAACAGAAAGCGAATGAAGGCATTGTTATATATCTAAAATAAGCGATGTTGAAATACAACTCTGGTGTAGAGTAACACCCCGAAAATTACTCCAAGAATATTGCTCAAAAAAATGGGTAATTCTTTTTTTGAATGAGGTAATATAAAATTTGTTTCCTTATATTCGTTTCCTTATATTCGTTTCCTTTTCGGGACATCACTTTAAGTAACACAAATTGCGGAAAAACAAAAACTGTTACCTACTGGTAACCAAAAATAACTCAACATATCTTTGAATAATACTTCATTAAAAGAACGAGAAATATTAGTACGAAATACAAGGCATAATGAAATCTTCGCCTAAACTAAAACTATACAAAAAGGTTGAGACATTCAACACATCCAAAGTACCCTACACATATACCCTACTCAAAAAGCAAAATAGAAATAGAAATGGCTTTTAGTGGCTAGCTCTAGTGTCCATGGGTGCGCTCGAACACTCGCTCGGATCCTCCTCCATCTCAGAGTTGGAGGAGAGGTTTACTACCTCAATGGAGACCTTGATGCAGATTAACTCCACACAACCATCCTCTTCAGCTTTTGGCTCCTCCTCAGCCTCCATCTCCTCCTCTGGGTCATAGGACAAGTGTTGGGACCTAGTTACCACCCTTGCATCCACTTGGGGTTCGGGCATGGTCCGTCGAGCGGCTCTCCTCCATGGTGGGGAAGTGATGACGTTGTCCCAACTTCGTCGCCTCCTAGATGGCCCTATAGTAGTTGGTCCGTGAGGAGTCACCGATTGAGTAGACGGCACGACAAGGTGAAGGAAGCCTCTAGCTCCGCATGATGGGATGGGAAGTGCATCATAGAGCCATCACATACCATCTCCAGCTCTAACGCACAAGGGCCTATGTAGGTGTATCGATCTCCATCAATCCTCCATGCCCCCTCCTGGGACATCGAGAAGCGAACCAAAGACAAACAGAAAGAAAATGGAGTAAGACATCTAATGAATATTATTCATTGATGGCGTGGAATTACACACAATATCACATCCAGACATACACGCATAATATATGCAATACATTTCACAATCATAAATGCAAATGATGAATGATGTTGTAACTCACACCATCAAGATCAATACCCACGAGCTCAATGTATGAATGTTATGTTTATTACATCCATCATTACACCAATATCCTCCCAATAAACTATTCGTAAATAACCGAGAGTACCCATAAAAAGTCGATTTGAACGCACCAAACTATTCCTCACAAGGATATATGATTGATCTGTTCATAAAGAAATGTTCATTTTAGGACAGCAGGACAGTTTCGTATCAAACACTTTCTGGGCATCCCTTTCCTATACAAGGGACTCGTCTCACCCAGACTCTCCCTTAAGACTTTATTGACGAACCACCGCCATCTTTGTCCCTCTCAACATATCGGGGCTCATTTGTCTCCCGTAAATTTCCTCTCCACTACGTCATTATCCATAATGAGTATGCACACTAACCGAGGTTAGCCGATTAAATCTTTTAATCATTCTTTTACATGATCGGCCCAACCTAAGACATCTCCCAAAGGAATGTGTCTTGTAGGACCCGATCTTACGTCATCATGTAATAGAGGGATAATATCCTTACCACTACGAACCATCGCTGAATTACCCTGGACGGCCACATGGCCAAGCCTCTTACGGTCAGACGACTTGGCTCCATGGTATCATGTAATCTTTTTTAGGCATTTCCCTAATCACGACATCATAGTCGGAAACCTTGCCCTAATAGGGCACAAGAACAAATGTACTTGTATAAGTTTGTCAACTTGGGTACCAGACTCAATCATCTAAGCCACGATATTTTCCAAGTGTTAAATACACTTCACACCCAAGCTATGGTTATTGCCTAAGCAATCAATCAATCAAAAACAATCAACATTATTGTATGTCTCTCACTCGGGAGAGAGGTTGTCGCTCAAGTGACAAATTCATCAAAACAAACTCAATTCTTTGCTTAGCTCTAGCCCAAGCGAGGGACTCTCGCTCAAGCAAAAAATCCACCAAAAACTGGTCAAAATCACCATCTGATCCTTACCCGGACGAGGGATTGTTGCATGGGTGCCATAACTGCTCAGAACAGGACAAACATGTCGCTTGGCCCTCGCCTAGGGGTGGTTGGCTCGCCCAAGCATAGCTGACTCGGCTAGGCGTGGCTGACTTGGCTAGGCGTGGCTAGCTCAGTGGCTAGACGTGTCTGGATGGCCCAGATGTGGCTGGCCCAGATGTGGCTGGCCCAGATGTGGCTGGTCCAGTGGCCAGGCGTGGCTGGCTCGCCCATGCGTGGTTGGTCCAGTGGCTAGGCGTGGTTGGTCCAATGGCCAGGACTACTCTCTCAACCTTTTGGGCCACCAGATCGAACACCACCGTTGTTTTTTATCCATACGCGTTTTAGTCTTTTGAGTGGTGTTCCTTCATGGTTAACTACCATATTACTCAATATTTTAATATATCCTAAAGTATACAGCTTAAGAAATTATCCGTACTTAATCCAAGCATGCAAACATTTGATTAAGTACGGGTTTCTTAATACACAAAAATACTCCAAACTTTTGAGATAGTTGAGGAGATTCAGGTGTCATATTTAGACACCACTATGTCACGATGTATTCTCCCTCACCTTAGATTTTCGTGTGCTTGATTTCCTTTATGTGTGAGTAGGTTGGTTGTCCGACTTCGAAAGCTTCGAAACTAAATGCACGAAAATAATTTAGTGATTTGTGAACTAAACTCATTTATGAACTCAATCACTTTCATTCATCCAGTCCAAGATTCATATTTTTGAACCATCATTTATCCTCGAAAGTCTTGTTCCCGATTTCCAACGTTTTCAAGGTGGGTTTTTAATAAAGTTTATACTTTTATCACCGCATAGATTTATATTTTCAAAGAGACTTTTTAAGCCATATTTCACCATTATAAGGTAAGTTTCTTAATCCAAGTCCACACTTTTTAAATCAATATCTCCCAAGTTGACCTTACCACTTTAAAGCACGTCATCTTATGTAGATTCCATATTTTATATAATAGTTTCCCATGGTCATTTCAATACATTCTTGATAGTGTTGATCTCGTACTTAAAACAACATTTTAAATCAACATTTCTTAAGTTAAACTTACCACTTTAAGTTAAGTTTATCTTAACCACATCCATACTATAACTAATCTACTATCCAAGACTTCATAACACTTTAAGTTTGTAAAGTCAAAACTTTTAGAAGTCATCTTTTATCCCAAATCATTACTTGAACTTGGAAGTCAAAGCATATCATGTACTAATCAAACATTTAGTAATAATACTTTAAAACAACACTTTTTCACAAAAACTCATCCATAAACATTTTGGATTTCAAAGTTAGAAACTAAACTTTTCCTACACACATATAGGTCATGATTTAGACCTAATGCCAATGAAAGTTTTGATTTTTCAACCTATCATTAAACACCTTAAAGGTTCCTTTGATGATAAAATCATCACCTTTAAAACACAATCAAACATCAACATTAAAAATATATTATTCTAAACTTGTCCAAGGCCATGGTTTTTTTTCAAGCCGAAAACAAGTGGAAAAATCCAAAGTTTACATGGTTAGGCAACTCCTTAAAGGTTCATTTGATATACACACCATCATCTTTAACCATATTCAAATACCAACATTTATTTCTAGCATTAAATCCAAAAAACAACTATTTTATACTTGTTCAAGGCTATGGTTTGTCAAGCCAAAAACAAGTGAAATGTTTCAAACTTTACATAGTTCAAAACTTTTTAAAGGTTCCTTTGATTTCAAAATCATCACCTTTAACTAAAATCAACAAAATGTAAACTTTTAAACACTAAAAACAGCCTCATGATCACAAAGAGTTCATGATTTCAAAAACAACTTTCTAAGTTCAAGAAAGACATATTTAGAGTTTTGAACATAAAAGGAGTTAGGAAGATTATTAGAACATTTCAACTGTTGAAAATGTTCATAACATGCATATAAATATCATACAAAAAATTCATAAACATCTAATGGTTAGATATTAAGAGATGAAGAATCAAAAATGAAGGAAAATGAAGAACTACCTTGAAGTTCTTAGAAGTTCAAAAGTGAAGAAAGAGTGTGAAAATGTAAAGTGTTTCTCCTAAGATAGGGTTGGATCTCTTAAATAAAATAAATCATATTTTGGAGTGGGTAAAGACCAAAGGTTTTTCCAAAAAGTGGATTGTGTAAGAGGTAGATGAGTGATTTCAGGGATTTTGTGTAAGAGGTTTGTACTTTTGCTTGTTTGACAAGCAAGCTTCACTCATGAAAGTGATGTGACTACTTTGGTGAAACATTTGCGATTAAACCATGCCTGAGTATTTTCGGCTAATACTCGGCCGGATATTAAAAATCTCCTAATTTCGGTTTACGGTTAGAACTTCGAAACACAGAATTCTGAGTGAAAAATATTTAGAAATGCGTTCTGGATTAACTTGATTTCTATTTTGACTCGAAATAATATTTCCAAGCCAATGGCGCAATTGGAATTCGATATCAACTTACGGAACTCAAGAACACGTTTTTGGTCTGAATTTGGGCCCAACGGCAGCTGAAAAACTTTTCGTCACATAAAATTACGAAATTTTACCAAAAACTAGGAAATCCCAAAACAAGACTAACACTCAATTATGTTTTAGCCTAAATGAATACTGATTAATTTCTAAAATTAATCGTTGGTAAAATAAATAATTAATAAAACATACAGAGAAAATTCACAATATTACATGTAGTGTTTATATCATTGATTTTAGTGTTTGAAAGAGATAAAATTATATCCATTATGATAAGATATTTTATTCTCTTATATTAATAAACTATCATGTTTAAAAACAAAAAATATACAATAATCATTGATTTGGATCATTCATTTTTCTATAACTTAAAGGTTATGTGATTTGGGTATTGTTAGGGAGGCTTGAAATATGTTAATGTGTTAGTCCCACATTGTCTAGTATTGGAATAGAGTAGAGTAATTAATGTTATATATTGGACTCAAGTCCCTTGTTATAATGTGCACCAAATAGAAACACCCCATGGGCAGTTGAGCCCATGGGTGTGCTAGGGTTTGTAATCCTTATTCTCTAATAATATCTTGGTATTCGTTCAGCGCTCTCGGTGATGTAGGCACAATTGGTCGAACCTCGTTAACAAATTCTCTTGTTTCTTCTCTTCTATTTATTTTATGCATATTTTATTTGATTGCTTGTGGCCAACGTTGTGCAACGATCGCTTATGTTGCACCAACAATTGCTATCAGATCCAAATTGTAGATGGATCTTAACCCAGACATTAGAAGATGGCTAAAGAGGGTTAAGGCGTGATGGCTAAACAAGGTGTGTCAAAGATAGTGGCAAAGATAGAGTAGATGAGTTGAAAGAGAAGATAACATAGCGAAATTGTTGTGGGAGGGGCGGTATATGTTGATCCAGAATCCCATAAATTCATGAACTGGATTAGGATCAAGATAGAGATAGGGACTCATGTGTTGAGTTTGACCTAGAGACATGTGCTAACAATATCTCTCTATATGTTTAGAGAATGTTCTCCTTTGAGATGATAAGTGGAATATCCTAATGGTGTGTCTAAGACTTCATTGTGATGGATGTTAATTGTTAGTAGATACACGAAAGCACAGAGGCGCTAACTAACTTTGATGTAGGGTGCAACATGAGCATTGGCTTTGATATAGGTTGTAACACGAGCACTGCTAAAGATGCAGGAGTGTGATGGGCATTGGCTTGGGTGGAAGGATGTGACATGGGCATTGGCTTGGATGCAAGGATGTGACACAGACATTAGTTAGCATTGACGCAAGGTGTGTGTGTTGAAAGTGAAGTGCACCATTGGAGATTGATCTATGTTTTGATGAAGACAAACATGAAGACCAATATGAAGACAAGCTTGAAGATCATTCAACAAACAACATGCCGAGGTCTCAAGTGGTGACTTATTAGACTTAAGTTATAATTCTTTATTATCTTTTTATAAGTCTAAGATGTTTGCCATAGACATTGAGTCTAGGTTAGGTAAATCTAGGTGTGAGTCTCACAAGACTTAATAAAGTAATTAATCCACTAAAATGAGACATCATCTAGAAATATATGATAATTAGGTTCATGCATTTGAATGCATTGATTTTGTGCATTAAAGGTATTATATTTGGAAATCATGCATTGCATGAGCATATATCATATAGGTAGTTCACCATGCATTAACAAGCTGATTTTACATTGTTTAATGGATTATGAATTATGTTAATCCATTAACAGACACTGTTTAATCGATCATGAATAGTATTAATCAATTAACAGAATCACAGTTTCAATAGAAAATTGAAAAACTGAAAACGGTTATTTTCAACATCCCATTAATCAATTAAATGGGTACTTAATCGATTAACTGGGACTTTAGACAGTTTTCTATTTAAAATAAAATCTCAGCATATGTGGGATAAGAATTCATACATTTTTACATCATTTTCTCTGCATATTTTCGAGTTACTCACTGTTATATCTAGGAGAAAATATTGCATGTTGCATTAGGAGAAAGATTAGATCATGCTAAGGCTTTAAGTTTCATATTCATAATGCATGTTCTTTAAAAATCCTTTTTGTATCATTTTTGTGTTTCTTGGATAGAAAAGAGATAGTTTTTAATGATTGCATAATTTTAGAAACCTCATGCATGTACATTCATATTAGACTAGGAAATCTTGTGAGTTCTTGCTTAGGTTTTAGTCTTTGATCTTTATTGTAAAATCCGAGTATTAAGTACTCATTCATAACTCAAAATATTGTAATTCAAGGATTAGGAAAATCCTAGCTGCGGTTAGGTAAGGTGTTCTTCACAAAGATTTGGAGGTCTTGGGATAAAGAACGATACCTTGGCTGGGGCCAAATCGCGGTAAGAAATGTTTTTTTGGGAGGCGATTTTAGGAAAGGTCAAACCCAGGGTGGCGAATTTCTTTGGGTTCCAAGAAAGGATCGTTTGAGTCTTGTAATTGGAAGCATGTATGTAAGTATACATTGTGTTCTAGAGTGAAGAAGAAAATCTCCCAAGATCATAAGGGGAGGCCTGGATGTAGTTTTGCGGTGGACTGCAAAACAAACTAGGATAAAATCCTTGCGTAATCATTTGTATCCCTTTCTCTTTTATATTTCAAGTTGTAATATTGCATGATATAACATGATAATTTGTATAATGGTTCTATGCTATAACTAGTTTAATTCTGTGTAAAAATATTTATTATATCATTGCTTGATTTCTTGTAACCTGTCGTGCAAGAGAGATGTTAAACAAGATTTTATGCATTCTGTTTTTATTGTGTTTAATCGATTATGATCAGTGCTTAATCGATTAATTGGACATTTTTCAGCAAGTGTGCAAAAACACAAAAAGCAAAACTTGAGCCTCGCTACACCTATCAACCCCCCTTCTATGTGTGTTATGTCCACTGATAACTAACATGTGTTGTGGGTATACTCCTTATGGTGAAGTAAGACAGTTCTTTTAAACTAGGATTGTCGGAGTAGACAATGGTGGTAGCGGTTGAGGCTTTACAAGAAAGCTCCAAGGTTCAGTTTGAATGAGTATTGAAGATGACGATTGTTGGTGAAATTTTGTGTAGAGATTCCAATATATCGAAAGACTTCCTAGCAATAGGTGGCTAGGTGGCATGTTCCATTTGATAACGGTACAGGAAGCTGCACTACAAGTTTGCAGAGCTAGGCTCTTGGTAACGTCATCAAGGATACTCAGAAGGTCTATGTTGTAGAGGAGGAGTTAAAGAGAATTAGATATTGAACAAGGTGGAGTCATATATTCGCTAAGGTAGAGATTCTTGTGTAGATTTCTTAAGGAGCGAGATATTCGTTTATTTCAATCAAGATGGAGATTATTGGGGACGCTTGAAATATGTTATTGTGTTAGTCCCACATTGTCTAGTATTAGAATAGAGTAGAGTAACCAATGTTATATATTGGACTCAAGTCCCTTGTTATAATGTGCACCAGATATAAGCACCAAATAGAAACACTCCATGGGCAGGTGGGCCCATGGGTGTGCTAGGGTTTGTAATCTTTATTCCCTAATATTATATTGGTAGTTGTTCAGTGCTCATGGGATATAGGTACAATTGGTCGAACCTCGTTAAAAAAATTTCTTGTTTCTTCTCTTCTATTTATTTTATGCACATTATTTGATTGCTTGTGACCAACGCTGCACAACGATCGTTTCCGCTACACCAACAAGTATGATGGGTCATATGGTAAGAATTAGTCTAATGATTTTATGAGCATTTACATATGTGGGTAAGGATTATCTATGAATCAGGCTCTTTTCCTTCAATTATTGAACCGCCATTTATTGACTTCACATTACTTTTCAACCTGTTTGCCTCTATTTATTTCTGGGGGAAGTTATATAAAAGTACCTAAACTTTATGTTTTTGCAAGTAGACCATGAATTAGTTTTTCTTCCTAAATATCTTTTAAACTTTAACTATTAGTAAAATTGATCATTATATACATATAATATTAAATTAATAACAATGAAAAATTTTAACTTTGCATTTTTTAATCTCGGTTGTTGGTTTTTTTCGTATATAACAATATTACTACATTAACCACCTTTAACTTTGAAATTTACTTACTTTATTTTTTCAATCAATTTTATATTTTAATGATGGTTTCTTTCAGATATCAACTTTGGTTAACCTCCATTGTTGTAGTACTACTACTGTCAATCTAGTTGCAGTGGCTTCCTTGTTGTCTATGGATAATTTAACAGTATATTTATATAGGAACCAATTTCATAAATTGATAAAGTTTAAGGATTATTTCAAAAGGAAAAATAATTTATAATAATTACTTACGAAAAGCATAAAATTTAGGAAGATTTTATGCATTTTTCCTTATTTTTATTAACTATAGAGTTTAGATAAATGCTTTGCACGCGAGTGAAATCCATACTTTCATATATACTTTTAAATTAAAGAACTTTAGTGGTTAAAAAGGGGGGAATAAGATCATGCACATTTAGCAAAGAGTGTTTTTCTCATTGCTACCTTATTCTTCTTCATTGCTCATCAGCCATACACAACATTAGGTCTTAGCTTTAGTTATCGAGCACATGTGGTTTAAACCTTACTTTCTCTGACCGGTGTTTGTGCCCTTAACAATGTATTACTAGGATGGATGGATATAAAATTTTCTTTTATAATGTCAGCGCCCCATGTTTTCCATTATAATAAAACTTTGAATAAAAATAAAATTAGAAGATAAGATGAGATAGAGAATTTGGATCCAATATAAATATGCTTGACTCACTCATTAGGACACACAACTCATAGATTAGCTCTCATATAAACATTTGGTGAACTGTAATTAAAAAACGTTCAAATTACCAAAGTAAAAAACATCAAGATTCTACAATTGCAAATTTATCTAAGATCTAGTCACCTTCAATTGTGACTTCTAACCTAGAGAAACATCTGCTAATTATTTATTAAATTGTTGACACAACTTGTAAGTAAGTCACAACTCTTCAATTCTTTATAATTAGTTAATAACTCTACAATTCTTTCTACTTTCACCACTAGTCCCAGTGAGAGGACTAATCTTGCTCATCTTCACCATAGCAGCAACAAAGTCATTGAAAAATGCAACATTATTAGTACTATAAGTCCTAACCAAAGAATCTTGAGATTCACCATTGAAAAGCACTTGATCAGAGTGAAGAAGACCACGATTAACAACAAGGTCTTTATAGTAGTTATTGTCAAAACGATTAGGAGTGAGTGAATCAAGAGATGCCAAATTGGTTTCACCTCCGAAGGAGAAAGGGCAATTGGCTTGTCTAGAGGTGGCAAATTTGGTATCAATGTTGGTCTCATTGTAAATGCGAGTTTTGAAAAATTGGCACTCTGATTGGCCTATGGTGTGGGCACCGGAGAGTACTGTGAGGTCACTTGGGCTTAAACCTTTGGCTGCAAATTTAGTGGTGAGAGTGGTAAGGTCAGAGGATGGTTGAGGAATGTCATTGTTGGTTGTATCTATGTTTGTTGTTCTTGCGTCTGTTCTGCCTAGTGGTACTGCCCATGAAGGTCCTCCTAGTTGGAAATTGAATTTTTATCAATTAGAAAGTAATAAATACTACAAATTCAAACATTTATTATTCAAAACCAAATAAAGTGAGACTCAGCTAAATTTACTTGCTTTGTGACCTAGAATTTATGGGTTCAGTTCTTAGAAATAACTTTCTCACATCCATGTAAGGATAAGTTATTATATCTATCCTTCTTAAATCTTAAGATGTGAGAACTTCGTGTATTAAGTGGCTATTTTTTTATTACTCGTACATCAAAATTAATTATATATTGAAGTAACCTTATAGTATAGAGTTACATAATTGATGATATGTTGAGAATGTAAAATTCACAATCAATATTCTCTAGGGAAAATAATATATGTATTGATATTCTAAGAGTTTTTATAATATTATTGTATTATTTATTATTTATATTTAAATAAAACTAATATAAATGAATTGTAAATGATATATTGATTGTGTATGAATTTTTACATAGTGTAATGATATTACACACTTTTCTCTATATATATATATATATACTTCAATCATTCGTTATTCCTGAACCTCATTCATGATTATATTTTTCCAAATGTAAAACGCAAGCCAATGCTTACGGCTGCTTGCTTTTTTTTTATTTCTCTTTTTGTAAAGAGATGGTGATTATGAGAGATTTCTTTTTTAGAAAAAATGTGTTGAGACATATGTATGCAGAGAAAACTAATAAAATCTTGGCAATATATTAAATATCTAATTTTTAATAAAATTTAGTTATTAGTAATGGCACAAAAATCATAAATATATTTATCTCTAAATATAATGTATTTTATATGTCTCTATATAATATATATTTTTGGAAAAAGAGACCAAAAGACGGGTGAATGCATGAACCTCGTAATATTTCCTCCATTATTAGTGTGTCTGAGATGTATATTTGGCCCCACCAAATTACAGCAAATATTTTATAATTCAACTTTCAACTTAAATATTTTTTTTCAATCAATCACAATCATAACATATGGAGTGACACATATTATAGGACAGAAAATGAGTTCATATCTCAACAATGGATTCTAAGCGGGAGCAAGAAAAAACTAATATATATTTTTAGGCAAAATCCAATTTATTCTCTAAATTTTAAAAATGTATAAAAAAATCATTTAAAGTTGGTTTGGGTGTTAAAATAGTCATCCATCATAAAAGAAAATACTTCTAAAAGTTATATGGTGTGAGTTTTAGTCCCTAAACTTCTAAACAATTATAAAATAATAAGGTGAATTCTACTTTAAAGTTTAAACAACGAATAACAATTTGACAGGGATGGAATGGGTAATTGCAAAAATTACCCACAATGGAGAGGATAGTTGACCAATGAATGGGGATGGGATGGGTAATTTTATCCACAAAAATCTGAGTATTGATGTGGAGATAGGTATTATATTACTCAACTCGCCCCATACCCACACATACCTAAACATTAACTTTTACTTGTTGTTGGATTAGATTGCGAGTATTTAATTGTTGGGAAGTTTCATTTTACCGGGATATTGAAAGAGTAGGGAGATAAAATGAGACACTATATCTTAAACCAAAACTTTAATATCTTAGTTTCGTGTCTTTTCTACTTATAAACTCTTTCATTTTTCCTCTCATATTCAATATGGGATCTCATGTAAGAACAGGATTGCAACTAAAAGGGGGGTAAATTAGTTGACTTCAAATTGTAGTAATTTTTTCTGCAAAATGTAAGAGTTAATGTGCAGCGGATAATATTGCAGAAAATAAACAAGTATAAAGTAAAGAGGAAAGGGAAAGGAGAGTACACAAGTATTTTATACTCGTTCACCTTCTTGTCCACCGAAGACTACGTCCAGTACTCTTGCAACACAAGAGATTTTCCACTAAATATTATGAGTAGTAATTACAAAGTCTCACCCCGAGATCTCTAAGTACCTTACCCACTCACTAATATTTATACCCTTGGAAAACACTTTTTCAAGTTACTCTATCCCCTTTCTATTCACACCCTCTGAAAGAAAGTTTATTGTAATGAATGAAGAATTTCAGTGATAGCTTTGGATTGCCTTTACAAGTATGAAATATTATAACACTTGCAATCCAATCAACTCTCTTTGTATGCTTAATAATAATGCTCAATAGATTTGTAAAACTTTGAAACAATTACTTCAAGTAACTCAGAAAAATTCTCTTTTGAAAGTTTAAGAACTTAGTGCAAAAGTGCAGAAAAATAGTGAGAGAATTTATGAGAGTTGTGTGAAAGTTGTATTTTATGTTGTGAGAGTTAGAGTCTTTATATAGGCTTTCTAAACACCCAATGTACCTTTCTGAAAGTCATGGTGTCTTTCTGAAAGTGTAGGAGTTGTTTGAAATGAAGAGATTTCATTTGGAGTGAAAACATTTCGTTTTGAAATCTGAAATCTCTTGCAACAGTCTTCAGTAATCGATTACTGATAGTGGGTAATCTATTACCCAAACTCACTGTCCACTTTTTATTTAAAAACTAATTAGAGTAATCGATTACACCATTTGGGTAATCGGTTAAAAAAAATTTGTAAAATTGGTAATCTGTTACTCAAAGGCAGTAATGGATTACCCTGAACAGTTTAAAGTTGGATAACTCTTTTTCTCTCACTGTTACTTTAATGAAGTAACCCATTACACATTATTTCAAAAAATGTTTTAAGTTTTTTTTTAAAGTGTTTCATTATTCTTTAACAATAGTTTGAGCATTACTACTTTGCATAATAAGGAGTTTTAGGATAGAAGTACCTATAGAGACTTAATCTAATTTTCTTGAAGCTTTATTCTTCATTGTCTTCATAAGTATTCTTCCTTTTCATCTTTTTGGTGATGTTGGTGTCTTCATCAAAACTGTGTCAAGGTCAGAAGCAAAGATATTATTCACACCTCACACTTAAATAAACCCAACCATCCTTAAACTATACAAAATATCTAATTGATAGCAAACTAACACACTCAACACCAACATTTAACAATCTTTGCATCTATATTAGTTATAAGCTAGAAACAACACTATCTTCATTTTCCAATTTCCAAGCAAGACATAACATCATTACTATTCTCCATTGTTGTAAAACGATCTCCCCCTTTCTTTCACACTCACAATGATATCACAAAATGAGAAATCGCTTAACATTATAATTATTCAATCTACTATATTGAGATTGTTATGTTCTATGCTAATTCATTTTTATATGCAAAATAATTTACAACAATGAATAATATAAGTGGTAATATAACCCGTTACAAAGAAAAATCTATATTAGAATTGTAAGGTCTAAGATTTTTGGATTTATTATAGTAGAGTTGTGGGTAATGGGTGTCTATATGAGTGCGTAGGTACCCAACAAGTATATGTGTGGATAAAGTTGCTATTCACAGAGATTTGGGGATAGGTAAGTATTTTATTAAAATGAGAAAAATATGTATGTGTTAATAATATAAGAGTTTTTATACTATTATCATATCATATATTACTCATTTTCAATTATTATTAACTCCTAAATAAAAATAGTACTAATGAATACAAATGAATGATGAATGATATATTGACTATATATAAATCTTTATAATATCAGTGTGTACATATTACACTATGAGGTTCAAATGTATTGTGTACAACATCTATACTATTTTACCCTTACTATTTTTTATTTTCTACCAAAAAACTATATACACAATGTCCCCTTCATTCACATTATTATTTAGTTTTCAAAAATTATCATATTTATTACTTATAAAGCAAAAACATAAAATAACTAACTATTCATGGTGTAATTTATAGTTCCCTATTTTACCCTCACTATTTTTATTTTCTACCAAAAAACTATATACACAATGTCCCCTTCATTCACATTATTATTTAGTTTTCAAAAATTATCATATTTATTACTTTTTAACCACATTTTTGAGAACCTTTTAAAACCTCCCATTTGAATTAATTTTAAAAAAACTGCATGTTAGATATTTTTTCAAAAACTACCACATTCAAAGAAATTGTTGCATATAAATTATTATATTTGATATTTATAGCTTATAAATTATACATTATAAACAATAGGAAAGCGGATTGACAGGCATGAGAGTGCCTGTCAACACGCTAGTAATAATAATAATAATCACTTTTGGTTAGATTAAGAAGAAAAAACCAAATAAAAAAGAAATGGCTTACCAGAGCTATTCCATCTCTTGCTGCAAGTGCTAGAATATCAGCACATGATACTTTACCATTGTAAGCTGGATTTGCTTCAACGTTGGTCTTAATGGTATCAATAACTTCAAAACCTCTGGCTGAATTTTTGTTAGCTCCTGCATTTTTCTCACCGACAAAGGTGGCAGTGTCATCCAATAATATTGATGCATCGCAACCCTACAAATTAACATCCCCGTGACCTTTTATTAATTAAAAAGAAAGTGACACTTTTATACACAAAAATCTTCATTGAGATTTACATCAGTTCAACTTGTCGTCTAGATTTAGTCCAATTTATTGCACAAAGAATTATCAAGTGTCTAAATCCTTGACAATGACTAATTTGAATGGAAAAGTAATATCAAAATGTTAGTGTGAAACAATATTATAATAAAAGATGCATACTTCCATTTCAAATTTTCAATGACTCGATTTAGATGGTTCCCTATTATATAGGTTATTGTCCTTGCCACCTTTGAAAGTATAATGGAATAATTTCTTCTAAATCTCTGTCATAGATTAGCTAAAGGGGAAACATTTTCAAATTTATTATAAATAATAACTCAGATTGAAGTGACAGTTACTAGCGTGACACATAGTACATTTAATATTTCAAAATGAAGACTACCGACCTTTAATTAGAATGTAAATGCATATAATGAATTGATGTTGATTAATAAAATAAAGGTTGATAATACAGTATAAAAAAATCTTACACTATTATTTCATACAATATTTTCTCTAAAATCCCTTAGTACTAAGAGCCAAGAATAATTTGTTATAGTATATATATATCAACATCACTTATTCTTGGCTAAGTATGAGTTAAAATGTGAGCTTGAAAAGGTAAACAAAATGGTCATAAAGGGATTGAGGTTATAGTATTTTACATTAACGAAGCAATCATGGAAGAACAAGCGTAGAATAGAAGCTCCAAGTCTTGGTTCTTTATTGAGAGCTTGCTTCATTGCATTGTGCACAATGGTTTGAAGATTAGGACAAGTTTTATCATAGAAGGTTGGAGAAAGTTGTGCATTGCTAGAACAAGCAAAGAGAGAAAGAATGGTTAGTGTAACTGTTGTGCAATGACTCATATCTCTAGATAACAGCAATACAAGTTATGGGTTTGGGCTGATGTAAAGGGGTTGGAGTAGAGGGCTATATATATTGATGTTATGTAAACCTAATGTAACAAGGAGAAGAATAGTAAAACACTAATCCTTATTCTCTAATAATATGTAGTGGTAGCCGCTCAACGCTCCTGGGGACGTAGGCACAATTGGTTGATCCTCGTTACCAAATCTCTTGTGTTATTCTCTTGTCTCTATACTCTTTACTATTTGATTGTTCACTTGTTCCCAACAATTGGTATCAGAGGCCTCTTAACCTAGGTGCCAAATTCGAGGTGGGGAAGTTTGATGGAACTGGTAATTTCGGATTGTGGCAAATGAGGGTTAAGGATGGGTTGGCTCAACAAGATCTAGCAAAGGCGTTGCGTGAGAATAAACTAGAGGGTATGGATCAACTGGATTGGGAAGAGTTGAAGGAGAAGGCTGCAGGAACCATACGGCTCTGTCTATCAGATGAGGTGATGTATCATGTTATGGATCTGACATCACCAACAGAGGTGTGGGAGACATTAGAGAAGCGGTTCATGTCCAAGTCTCTAACAAATAAGTTGTATTTGAAACAGAGACTCTATGGCCTGAAGATGCAGGAAGGTGCTGATTTGCAACAACATCTCAACAGTTTTAATCAAGTGATCAATGACTTGCAGAAACTTGATGTGAAGGTTGATGATGAGGACAAAGCAATAATATTACTGTGTTCTTTGCCAAATTCCTATGAACACTTGGTGACAACATTGACGTACGGGAAACACTCAATCAAACTGGATGAGATCACTTCTATCCCACACTCAAAGAAGATAGAATGTATGTGAAGGGTCTCAGGGTGATGGTCTGTATGTGAAAGGGAGCCAAGTGTGTGGGAGGAGACAAGGCAGAGGAGGTCCTGCCAAAGGGAAAAGACCAAATTCCGGGGGCAGAACACCAGTAGAGTACTATAAGGGCTGTCGCGCCCCGATTTTCGGTTGCACGACCTTATTTAGAGTCGCCACTACATTTTTTTCAGTCAAAAAATGTAGAAAAATCTTTTGGTCCAATCACATTGGGCATTGGACTTTGATATCCAGGTTCGGGAGTCGATTACACCCTAGGGAAGGTATTAGCACCCTAGTTGTCCGTTTGAACGGTACCCTATTATATTGCATGGATTATTAATTGTGTTATTATTATTTTATTTAATTGTGTGATTAATTAATTAATTATTATGAAGAAAAAAATCGTTTTTATTATTGTGCCTGACAAGAATGACCCCGGTCCTACGTATCCCTATTAAGGGAATCAAGGCTTACGTAGTTCTTTAGGTAGAAAAAGTTTATTTGTTTTGGTTAATTTTATTTATTAAAAATAGTAAATTTTAATTTATTTTTTTGAAAAAAAAATATGAGCGAAGCATAGCCCTTACGTCCAATGCCGCATCTCATATTAAAACTTGGTTAAGAAATTCGAATTTTGGTTTTATTTATTTAAAAAATAAAATATTTTTAAGATGTGAAAATATAACTAGTCCTATTAATCATAAGGAAGTGAATTGTAGCCCTTACGTCTGACACCGCATCATACCTTACAATCTGAGTTAAATATTATTTCATTTTTTTTTGTTGACTCATGGGTGCTTGTTGTTTTTTGTTTTTTAATATGTTTTAAATTGATATATAATGAGAAACTAATTAATTACATATTTTGCTTCAAAACTAAATATTTATTAAAAAAGTGTTGTAGTATGTATACAAAGAGTAAATTGTTTATGCATTTACCTTTTTGATGTAGTTATAATTATATGTTACAATCGTGATAATTATTATTACTAATGCAATTATTGATAACAAAAATAAAATAACTATACAAGAAAGTAATGAAAATTACATACCTCTCATAGCGAATCCAACAACAATGAAATGCTGCAACACGAAAAATGTGCAAAAAAAGCTGACCAATGCAAACAGACATATAGTGGAGGTAGAGACTTTGTGTAG
>NC_032026.1:7875306-7878773 GCF_001865875.1 Lupinus angustifolius | reverse complement strand
GCAAACAGACATATAGTGGAGGTAGGGACTTTGTGTAGCACAGACTCAGAGACATCGCTTTGGACATGTATATGAAGCTTCTCTACAATGTATACTAATGCAATTATAATTCCTCTTGAGTTTCTTTGTATTTTTTCTCATTTTTTGGGCGGTGTTCTTGTGTATGAGAGATCTTGAATTATTGTGGATTTTTTGGTTTTTTGTTGGATGAATATGTGTGAAAGATAATGTCCAGAGAAGAGAGAAATGATTGAAAAGCGAATTGTTTTTTATTGAGATGATTGTTGTGATGTAGTAGATTATACCTTTTGGATGGTTCTGCTTATCTTTTGGTTGAGGATTCTTGGGAATAGGTGATGAATGAAAGATTTTTTAGATGAAATTTGATGGAGGAGTGTTTTGAATGATTTTTTAGAGGATTGTGATTTGTTTCAAGCCTATTGATTTCATGTCTCATATGCCTATTTAAAGTTGAATTTTGACACATGTTTGAAAATCAAATCAAATCCACTATTAACTTGAGAAAGTTAAGGAGATTTTGATTTTTGCTTTTAATTAAAATTCAAAAATTTGATTTATGCTATTATGATGTTTAAAATTCAAATTTAATAAAAGTCATAAATTCAAATTTGAATCATTTTTATTTTGGAACACATAAAAATGTTATTTTTTTAAACCCAAAATGTTTATCTTATTGTTATTTTTTTGAAAAAATGTATTTTGAGCCGGACAAAATTGGGTATTCACAGATGCCCCTCTTTACTTGTTGCTTATTGGACATTACGCAAACTGAAGTTTGGGGTGTTGTCCTAATAAGTAACTAGTAAAGAAATGAATGTTGATTTTGTTGAGGCTCAAAATACGTTTTTGTTTGTGAGATAAAGAGTGAGGTACGAAAGATTTTCTTCGAGGTCGTCAAGCACGGGACCCTCAAAGGCACAATTTGAGGTCGTCAAGCATGGGGCCCTCAAATTTTTAAAAGTCAGGCACAGAGCCTAAGAAGATTGACTTCGAGGTCGTCAAGCACAGGGTCCTTGAAAGCACAATTTGAGGTCGTCAAGCACGGGACCCTCAAATTTTAAAAGGTTAGGCACGAAGCCAGGAAATGTTGACTTCAAGGTCGTCAAGCACGGGTCCTCGAAGGGATAATTTGAGGTCGTCAAGCACGGAGTCCTCAAATTTTAGAAGGTCAGGTACAGAGCTTGAAAAGGTTGACTTCGAGGTCGTCAAGCACGGGGTCCTCGAAGGCAAAATTTGAGGTCGTCAAGCATGGGACCCTCAAATTTTAAAAGTCAGGCACGGAGCCTAAGAAGATTGACTTCGAGGTCATCAAGCACGGGGTCTTCGAAAGCACAATTTGAGGTCGTCAAGCACGGGACCCTCAAATTTTAAAAGGCCAAGTACGAAGCCTGAAAAGA
Source organism: Lupinus angustifolius (assembly GCF_001865875.1). Taxonomy (NCBI): domain Eukaryota; kingdom Viridiplantae; phylum Streptophyta; class Magnoliopsida; order Fabales; family Fabaceae; genus Lupinus; species Lupinus angustifolius. The sequence goes on along the minus strand of NC_032026.1, from coordinate 7,877,355 downwards.
TTGACTTCGAGGTCGTCAAGCACGGGGTCCTCGAAGGCATAATTTGAGGTCGTCAAGCACGGGACCCTCAAATTTTAAAAGGCCAAGTACGAAGCCTGAAAAGATTGACTTCGAGGTCGTCAAGCACGGGGTCCTCGAAGGCATAATTTGAGGTCGTCAAGCACGGGACCCTCAAATTTTAAAAGGCCAAGTACGAAGCCTGAAAAGATTGACTTCGAGGTCGTCAAGCACGGGGTCCTCGAAGGCATAATTTGAGGTCGTCAAGCACGGGACCCTCAAATTTTAAAAGGCCAAGTACGAAGCCTGAAAAGATTGACTTCGAGGTCGTCAAGCACGGGTCCTCGAAGGCACGAACTTGAAAATGGTTCGGATGAATGGTATAACGATATGATTGTTTGGGATATATATTTATGGAGTTCGTGTTGATGTTTGTATTGTATAAATTTGACTATACATTGATTGGCATGAGTATGCATAATTATGCTTATGAAACATGAAAGGTGATTAATGTTTAACATAAGAAAATTAGGGGTTTAGGGGTGTCTTTGTTTGAATGCTTAAGTATGCATGAATTTCATGTTGATGTTTTTATGATTAAAGTGAGTATGTATTGACTTGAATGTTGATATGATTTAATATTTGTATGTCTTGCATATGCATTGTTTGTATGTCATTTATATGCTTTGTTTGATGTTATTATGTCATGTATAGGCATTTTTGTTTAATGTGAATAAGCATTATTGTTTGATGCTATTATGAGAGTATTTGATTTATGTCATGTATGATATGAATATTATATGTTTTGTTTGAATGTTATGGAATGATGGGTAAGACACATACCCTAATATTCTAATGCATCACTCATGATTTATTTTTGGATGAAACTCATCAACTTCTATATACTCGACTGAAGCGACCTTTGCTGCTTAATGTTGATTGGTACCATAATTTTTCATAAAAATATGCCTCAGTTTACTTGAGGATGCCTTTATCTAAAGGTAATCCCTAAAATTGCTCCAATATAATATTGAGGACAATGAATAAGTCCATTTGTTTTGCCCCAGTGTAGCCTTGTTGATGAATTCTTGCCAGAGTGTTGGTTTTCTTGTAACAACAACAAATTTCCCAATGTGCTTATTTTGTGTACCTTCATCAGACTTAGGTTATCTAAAAAGTTGTCTCAATTTGTTTAGTAGCAAGTCTTCATCTTGAGGGTGTTTATTTTATTTTCCCTAATTTTTGCCCAAAATACCTAATGTAGATATCTGCCAGGAATTCTCTTTTTTTTTTTGTAATGATACTAAATCGCCTTTTCAGGTTTTCAACTTCAACTTAGTACTACTCCATTTTCCTTAGGTCGCCCTTGCGGGTTTTCAACCTAACATTTTTTTTAACACCCTCATATGTGATGGTCTTATTCATAGGAAGTAGAAGTCATTGTTGAAGTTGTCCTTGAAGATGGTAACTTAAGATCTTTATCCTTCTTATTTGAAGGATTTTGGCTTCTTGTGATCGAATCAACTTATTGAGTCATGAAAAGTCACTTCACAATTGCCCCAGTTTTGGGTTTTTATAAATTTTCACAAGAAAATAAGATCAACCCAAAAACTGCCCCAGTTTGGGCTTCTTTTGACTTTACACTAGAAAGTGATATCAATCCCAAAAAAATTTCAAAAAAACTATCCTAGTGTCAGATAATAAGAGTCATCCTTCTATTGAAATTGATGTGGTATACTTGGACTAGGAGACTTTGGATCGTGAATCACCTCAATATTTGCCCAGTTTGAGAGGTCTCCAATTTTTCTTTGCTTTTAGTGCTCTTTATTTCATGATTAACTCTTTAAAAAGAAATATTAAAGCAATGATCAATGCAAACTTGGGAAATGTTTAAGTTATGAGTGGTGATGGGGAAATGATGGTTTTTTTTTTGTTTTGGCTTGTATAGATGTGGTAGTGGTGATTTGTGTTTGGCTAATAGTAGATGTGGTGGTGGCTATGATAATAATAAGAAAATAAATTTTAACTTATGCATTAAAGATGAGATATTTT
>NC_032026.1:7865913-7875206 GCF_001865875.1 Lupinus angustifolius | reverse complement strand
AGACCAAATTCCAGGGGCAGAACACCAGTAGAGTGCTATAAGTGCAAACAGACTGGGCATTATAAAAGGATTGTCCCAATGAATGGAGTCCTAGCAAGCCGGTGGGGAAAGATGGGGTATCTACATCTGCAAATGTTGCACAGAAAGATGATTCTGGTTACAATAGTGAAGTTGATCTACTATCTGTATCATCAAATCATAGTACAGATGAGTGGATACTTGACACTGGTTGTTCCCACCACATGACGCCAAACAGAGAATGGTTCACCACATATAGAGCAAGCAATTTTGGTTTCGTGTATCTCGGAAAAAATAAAGCATGTGAAATTATTGGTATGGGAGAACTCAGAATTGTGATGGATGATGGTGTAGTGAAGACGTTATGTGAGGTTAGGCACATTCCAGATTTGAAGAAGAATTTGGTTTCTTTGGGGACATTGTAGACCAAAGGGTTTAGCTATAGAGCTGATGGAGACAGTGATATCATTCGAGTATGCAAAGGTGCTCTGACCGTGATGAAGGGTAAAAGGACTGCAGGGAACACTTACAAGTTGTTAGGGAGAACAGTTGTAGGTGGAGTTGCTGGAGTGGCTGAATAGATCTCAGTAGATTCAGACTATGGTGCTACAAAATTATGGCACATGTGTTTGGGACATATGAGTGTGCGTGACATGACAGAACTATGTAAAATAGGACTATTGAGGGGAGTCAGCAAATGCAAGCTGGATTTGTGAAAGTATTGTGTGCTTGGAAAACAAACACGAGTTAATTTCAAGGCTGGCCAACACAGGACTCGAGGCATTCTAGATTATGTCCACACTGATGTATGGGGACCCACTCAGGAACCATCCCTAGGAGGTTCTAGGTATTTTGTTACTTTCGTTGATGACTTTTCTCGCAAGGTCTGGGTATATTTTCTGAAGCATAAGTCAGAAGTCTTTGCCAAGTTCAAGGTTTGGAAGGCAGAGGTAGAGAACCAGACTGGTAGGAAAATCAAATACATGAGGTCAGATAATGGTAAGGAGTACAAACACTCACAGTTTCAGAAATTCTGTGAGGAACATGGCATTCAAAGACACTTCTCAATGAAGAAGACTCCTCAGCAGAACGATGTTGCAGAGAGGATGAATAAAACTCTTACAGAGAGGGCCAGATGTATGAGACTGAATGCTGGACTTTCCAAAGGATTTTGGGCAGAGGCACTTAGTATGGCATGTTATGTCATCAATAGATCACCACAGGCTTCATTGGATGGTAAAGTTGCAGAAGAAGTATGGACAGGTAACCCAGTTAATTATAATATGTTACACATATTTGGTTGTCCTGCTTATTGATGAGTGATCTAAACTTGATCCTAAGTCAAAGAGGTGTATCTTCATTGGATATACCAAAGGTGTGAAGGGGTTCAAGTTCTGGGATCCAGTTTCCAGAAAGGTGGTGTTGAGCAGAGATGCAGTGTTTGATGAAGATTTCATGATGAAACAGTCAGTTTTGACAGAGGTGCCCATGCCAAATGGAGAGACTTTGGGTTCAAATATGATTCCAGTGAGGAATGAAATGGTTCAGGTGAATAAAGGCAAGGAACCATGCACTAGTTCAAGTCAAGAACATGATGATTCTCAGGCTGAGAGTTCAAGTGTTCAAGAGTATCTACTTGTTAGAGACAGGGATAGACGTCCCATCAAACCTCCAGAGAGATATGGCTTTGAGGATATGGCTTCAGTTGCTCTCCATATCAGTTCAGGAGATCCATGTAGCTTTCAAGAGGCTATAAACAGCCAGGAGAAAGAACAATGGATGGGTGCCATGATGGAGGAGATGGAGTCTTTACAGAAGAACCAAACTTGGGAGCTTGTTCCATTGCCCCCAGATAAGCGTGCACTTGAGTGCAAGTGGGTGTACAAGAGGAAGCCAACAGTATCAGAAAAATAAAGGGAAAACTTCAAGGCTCATCTTGTAGCAAAAGGGTATTCACAGCAGAAGGGGATCGACTACAATGAGATTTTCTCCCAGTGGTGAGACACACTTCTATCAGGGCAGTGCTTACCTTGGTAGCCAGCCGGGATATGCACTTAGAACAGATGGATGTGAAGACTGCCTTTCTCCATGGTGAATTAGAGGAGAAAATTTACATGACACAACCAGAGGGGTTCAGTGCAGCTGGACAGAGTCACTTGGTTTGCAAGTTGAAGAAGTCTCTATATGGGTTGAAGCAGTCTCCCAGACAGTGGTACAAGCGGTTTGACACTTATATGTTGAAGCTTGGTTATAAGCGTTGTGAGTATGATTGATGTGTTTATGTGAGAAGCCTTGACGATGGTTCGTTTATTTTTCTGTTACTTTATGTTGATGATATGTTGATTGCTGCTAATCATTTAAGTGATATCAATGAGCTGAAAGTCATGCTAGGTAAGGAGTTTGACATGAAAGATTTAGGGGCTGCTAGGAAGATTCTTGGGATGAAGATTCACAAGGATAGGAGAGCTAGAAAACTATGGCTCTCCCAGCAAAGCTATGTTGAAAAGATCTTAGAGAGATTTGATATGAGCAATGCTAAAGTAGTGAGCACTCCATTGGCAAATCACTTCAAGCTTTCCCTAGATCAGTGTCCAAAGACAGATGAAGAGAAGAAATACATGTCAAAGGTTCCATATGCCAGTGCAGTGGGTTGCTTGATGTATGCTATGGTTTGTACTAGACCGGACTTGGCACAAGCAGTTAGTCAAGTATGCAAGTACATGTCGAAACCAGGGAAGCAACATTGGGAAGCAGTCAAATGGATTTTCAGATATTTGAAGGGGACTACAGGTCTCGGTATCATGTTTGGCAGCCAACAGAGTAAGCCTTCAGTTATTGGTTATGTTGATTCGGACTATGCAGGAGACTTGGATGATAGAAGGTCCACAACGGGGTTTGTCTTCACCCTTGCAGGTGGACCAATTATGTGGAGATCATCAGTTCAGTCTGTTGTTGCTATGTCCACAACTGAAGCAGAGTACATGGCAGCTGGTGAAGCTTCTAAGGAAGCCATGCGGCTTATGGGGCTAGTAAATGAGTTAGGCATTGAGCAATGTGGAGTTCCGCTGCATTGTGACAGTCAGAGTGCTATCTTCTTAGCAAAGAATCAGGTGTATCATGCTAGAACCAAACATATTGATGTGAGATTTCATAAGATCAGAGAGTTGGTAGCTTGTGGGCAGATACTATTGCAGAAGGTTCACACTTCAGAAAATGCAGCTGATATGTTAACCAAACCGGTTACTGTGGACAAGTTCAGGCATTGCCTGAGCTTGTTGAACATTCACTGATGATGGACTATGGAGCGCCCCCAACCCAATGGCGGAAGATGGAGATTGATGATATTCGCCAAGGTGGAGATTGTTGTGCAATGACTCATATCTCTAGATAACAGCAATACAAGTTATGGGCTTGGGCTGATGTAAAGGGGTTGGGGTAGAGGGCTATATATATTGATGTTATGTAAACCTAATGTAACAAGGAGAAGAATAGTAAAACACTAATCCTTATTCTCTAATAATATATAGTGGTAGCCTGGACGTAGGTACAATTGGCCGAACCTTGTTACCAAATCTCTTGTGTTATTCTCTTGTTTCTATACTTTTTACTATTTGATTGTTCACTTGTTCCCAATGGTAACAAACAGGTTGGTTAGAGGGGCCATATATCTAAGAAACAAATAATAATGAAAGCTCTTTTATGTTATGAGTTGTGAAGAAGCATTTGGAAGGGTTGTGTTATAATAGAGTGGAATTTTAGGCCATGATGTTTAGGAAAGGAGATTAGAAAATGAAATGAGAAAAGAACTTGTTCCAATTTTCAAACTTGACTGCTCAAAACGCGCTTTACTTTTTTCTTTAATTTCAAGATATTTGGGGTGCAACTAGGGAACAAAAATGAAGGTATGGCTCACAAATAGTGCACTTGACTTAATCCCAGTAAAAAATAAGGAAAAACTGCATGATTTTTTGCAGTATAATAGTATATTTTCAGTCTGAGTAAGAAATTAATCTATTTCAAAGTGTATATTGTCCATCGATATAAATGTGGCTCTAAGAAAACAAATCCTTAATATTTAGCCTAATACAATACATAAGGATTCAGTTGTGTCTTACACCACTATAAAATTGTATGATTGAAGATTGTGAAACCCAAAAAAATAGATAAAACCTAGTGGTCCTTCTGGGTGGGTAACATATAAGACATGTTTTTTAGTACACGTTTTTCTTCAAGAGATGAATTAGTGCAGTGTATATTCTCAGATGTATTTACACACCATTTTAGTTTATTTGATTAACCTAACTAGGTTTCAATTTGAAGTTGTTTATGTAAAAAAAATTATTAAAAAGAATCCCAAATTAGAGAATGACCGTATTGTAGTGGATTACTATCTTACGTAACTACTAACTAGCAAGGAGATTATAGGGAAAAAAAGTTATATTATAAGCACTTTCGCCTACATTTATACAATTTTTATGATCTAATTATAGCTATTTTATATTTTCCATCCTCATATTTTATTTATACTAAAGATTAATGATGTGAAACAACTATTAAAAGAGCACCTTCATAAATAAGGATTTTGCTAATTATTATCCCAATAAATAAGGAATTAAAAAGTGTAAAGTCAATATCAGAAATTATGTATTTAAGTTTTAAGTTTTTTAAGGTTAACTTTATATTTTTAGTTTATTATTCGTTAATTAGAAAACCTCAAAAATAATAATACAATTATTAAAAATTATTGTATTAATTAAAATTTATCATTCATTTCCAACATTCATTTTTTTATAATGTAAGGTTATGTGATTTGCGTTTGATGGATCATGGGATTAGAATTAGTCTAATAATTTTATGAACACTTACATATGTAGTTAGAGAGTATCTATCAATCAGGTTCTCACATGGTAGTCTGGCCTCCTCTCAGTTACTAAAGATAGCAATGTATACCTAATATTGTAACTCGTGACAAAAATAATGTTTCAATGATTCAAATTTTTGTTTTTTTTCAAATTAAATATTTTTATAAAAGTATCATCTCTCACATTCTCAAGCCAACAATTATTGGCAGTGCATACCTAATATGTTTCAATGGTCCATTTCCTCATATACTAGGCAGCATATTTGGAATTTTCTACCAATTGAACCAACAATTATTGGCTTCACATTACTTTATTTTCTGTTCAGTCTATTTGTCCATTCTTTCATATATATTTTAAATTAAAGAACTTTAGTGGTTAAAAGGGGGAAAGAAGAAAGACCTCATGTCCATCTAGCAAAGAGTGCTTTTTTAATAGAAGCAAAAAGTGTTTTTAATCATATATAACAAGGTATACCCTTTCAATAGTACCCAATGAATGCTCACTTTGACTGATTTTATTAAAAGTTTAATTATTTTACTCATATCTAAATGCAATATATTTACTCTAATTTTATATATAACAATTTTTGGTATATTATAAAAGAGTATTAAACCAAATAGAAAAAATATATGCACCGAAAGTGTATATGTTCTATATATTGTCACCACATCATTTACCATTTATATATAATTATCATTGACTTATAAAAAAATAATACAAATAAATGATAAATATTTACACTAACAATACATAGATGTACCTAATAAAGAACACTTTACTTTTACATGTATGCCTGTGAATCAACACTAAATCCTACTTGATTAGATTTTGTTGGTTTAGTGAAACATATTTGTGTAAGGGAATTTTATAAATTGTACCATATATAATGTCAACTAGTCCTAAGTTTTATACACAATCGTTATATTATTTATCATTCATTTTTTTTAAAAGTCAATAAAAATTAAAAATGAATTGTGAATGATAAATCAAAAGTGTATAAAATTCTTATACTGTCATTATATAAAAAAATTTCTCTTTTTATAACCTCCCCATGTATTAAAAACTTTACTTTTACATGTATGCGAGTGAAACAACACTAGAAATGACGACAGAGTAGATCGAGGTCGAGTTTGTACATTCCCAAATCCGAAAAATCCGAAAATAATAAATATACTAAGAAAAAGTATGATATTATTTTTGTTTCATTTTTCTCTAATATTTTTATTTTCTCTTGTATTATTTTATTTATTTTATGTTTGAAGAGCTAGTAGTATGTAAAGTAAAATTAGAAATTAAAAACAATTTTCACACGATAGAACTTTCAATTTTAAATTGAATTATATTACTTCGGGGCGGATTCAGGGTAGGGCTTTTACTCTATCAAACTCGAATCCGAAATTTAAACTCGGGTATAACTCGAACCTGAACCCAATCACATCAAATTTTCCCTTTTAAATTGGATTAGGTTCAAGCGGGACTCACAGATTCGGTTTTCATTGTCATTCCTAAAAAATACTAAATTTTACTTAATTAGATTTTGTTGGTTTAGTCAACATATTTGTGAAAGAGAATTTTATAAATTATATATATATAGACATTGTCAGTGATGATTAAAAATGAATTGTGAATGACAAATTGAAAATGTATAAAATTCGTACATCATTACATAATTTTTTTTTTTCTCTTTTTATAAACGCCTCACCGTGTATTAAAAACATTTTAATTACTCCTTTACCAAAAACATTAGACTCTTCTTCTTCACACTTTACCCCAACCCTCACATCTTATAAATGCATAATCCAACCTTACGACTTAGAAACCTCCACATACAAAGATAAACATATATATATATATATAGATATATATATATATATCTAAACAAGTTAGTTGCACCTTTTCTGCATACAATTTAAAATATCATTCATTTTATGAAAAAACTGTTTTTAAACATTTAATAGAACCAGAGATATGCCAGCTCGTTGACAAATGTTGATTCAGTGATTGGAGAAATGTTATGTGGGATTTATGATTTGACAAAGAAATTTGTAGTCCACATTTTAGCAGTCAATTATTTATTGTAGATATATATCTTAATTGGATATTGGATAGGTTCTTCATCTTAACTCACATACATTCTAATTAGATAGCAATACCCACTTTTTTCTTTTCCTAACGTCAGCTTAGTTGCTTAGTAGGCAAAATATTAAATTCTTCATTTGGTTGTATGGAGAAAGGGAGGAAATAAGTTGAGGGGAGGATAGTATATTTTCCCTTCTTTGATTGAGAAGATAGTCCAGAAGAGAGAAATAAAAAGTATATGAGACCACTAAAATTCTTTCTAGCCAAATTTGATAAGAAAGTGAAGAAAGAAGTTGAGGGGAAAGAAGTTGTAGATAAATTAGATTTTAACCCATGTCCCATTAGAAAAATTGCCTTATTTAAATTGTAAACTGAAAATGGTACTTAGTACTTACATATTTTTACACACATTAGTTATATATATTATATAATTTTATCATTGAATTAATTTAGCTTATTTTTATTTTATAATAATTATTTTTATAAATATATGCTTTAATTTTACTACATGGACTAAATGTGACAGGATGGTATACACACAATGTATCTTTACACATTAACACTTTGATAAAGGAACACCTGAACAAATAAAATTGCTAAATATATAGAGTATAATGCAAATATTTTGCATTTTAGGATAAGAGACAACAATAAATCTTAAACATAGAATAGTCAAAATTAAATGTTATTTAATGATCCCTGAATATGTGGTCATCTAAAAACCCACATGCACTTATCTTATGATCTTAGTCATCATTTAAATAAAATCTAGTACACGACAACTTTGTTTTTAGACAATGACATGATGATATTTTGCCGATATTATTTTTATCAACTTTTTCTCACACTAAAATACAAAACATTATCTCTTATGGTTCCCTCTCATGTTTTCTACTTTCATCATATCATGGTCTGCAAACCGAGAAGCTTCAACAACATGGGATGTCTAGTTACTACGAGGTTATGAAAGAGTGAAGAGTTATCAATAAGTATCATACCATATTTTGAATTAAAATTTTAAAACATTATAGTCCTACAAACTTTTGTGTTCATTCACATCCTATTCGTAGTGAGATATTCGCTTGTCACTCATATTTGATTATATCTAACAATATTTTCCTCAAATGTGAGTGTCACACACTTATCGATCATCCGCGTAGATCCATCATGACTTAGTCAACCTACCACTATGACACCATTGTTAGGACCCATAATTCAAGAAGCTTCAATCATTGTGGAACTCTCATTTCTCTAAGGCGATAGGAAAGGTGAAGAGTAACTAATAAACCACACCTTCAATTAAAACCTTAAATGATAGTTTTATGGTTCTTGCCATTTATAAATTGTTGTTACCGTAGCTTGCAGCAATTCTAAATGGCACGAAATAATACTTACTGGCTGAGTCACGATCAGGTCGCTCTCTTTAAGACGTTTCGTGGCACTGCCCAAAATGTGCAAGCAGACTATCAACCACGCCGTCCCTAGGATAAAACAGCCCAGATCTCTGTTATCGAATTCTTACTGCACTGTAAGAACCAATCTCGAATACACCCACCACAATATGGCTATCAGTGCCAATTCGAAATTACCCACAATATGGCTACCTATGCCAATTCTCTTCCCACAATACTGATTACTAGTGTCAGTTCTCGAAATCCCACAATATGGTTATCTGTGCCAATTCTTTACCCACAATACTGACTACCAGTATCAGTTCTCGAAATCCCACAATATGGCTACCTGTGCCAATTCTTTACCCACAATACTGACTACTAGTGTCAGTTCTCGAAATCCCACAATATGGCTACATGTGCCAATTATTTACCCACAATACTAACTACCAGTGTCAATTCTCGAAATCTCATTTTGGTTGCATGTGCCAATTCTTAAGTGCCACGAAAAGAAAGGGGGAGAAGTTTGCCGGAAATGCGTCGGCAGAATATTAGGGGGGAGAAAGAGAAGTTGAGAGGAAACGCCTTCCACTTGGTGCAAGTTAAAATGAAAGGAGAAAACCTCTATTTATAACATGAGATTTTTCTCATGTTCCTCATTTCTCCCATGTGGGACTTGGAAGCTTAATTTTTATTTTTTCAAAACTCTTCCATGTAGGACTTTGAGAGTTATTTTTTCAAACTCTTCTATGTGGGACTTGGGTGTTTTTTATATTTCACACCCAAAAGTTCTCACTCATGGTTTTCAACAAACCATGTTCCAACAATCCCCCACTTGAAATTAAAAAACAATTTCCGAGAATATTTGTGGTCTCAATAAGATTGTGCATAAACAAAGGTGTCATGCGACTTGAACCTTTGCATAGTGAATAAGATCCAGATT
>NC_032026.1:7864937-7865813 GCF_001865875.1 Lupinus angustifolius | reverse complement strand
ACTTCACAACTTGTTATTACCCATTGAACCTATTTCTTGGGATCTCCAGTCAGTTAGGTCGGGTTACCATCATGAGTGATCCTCGTTCTAAGGGCAATAGTCCCATACTCTTAGAAGTATTATGGACTTTCTCTCTAGCTAGTCCTTTCGTCAAAGGATCTGCTAAGTTATTCTCAGTGCGTACATGATCCACTCTAACAGCTCCTATAGAGACTAACTCTCTAATGGTGTTGTGCTTACGATGAATTTGTCATTTCTTACCGTTAGAAAAGTGGTTCTCAATTTTTGCAATAGTCGTGGTACTATCACACTAGATCAACACAGCTGGAATCGGTTTTTCCCATATGGGAATCTCTACAAGCAAGCTTCTCAGACAACTTGCTTCTTCACTAGCTGTTGCTAGTGCTATCATCTCAGCTTTTCTATAGTAGATTGAGCCAGAATAGTCTGTTTCTTTGACTTCCAAGAAACAGCTCCACCAGCTATGCTAAATATATAGCCACTGGTTGATTTGGAATCATCTGAAAGAGTGTTCCAATAAACATCACTGAATCCTTCTAGGACGGCTGGAAACCTTCGATAATGTAATCCAAGGTTCATTGTTTTCTTAAGGTATCTCATTACCCTTTCAATAGCATGCCTATGCTCCATACTCGGTCTACTGGTAAACCTGCATAATAATCCCACAACATAGGCAATGTCGGGTCTAGTGCAATCAGTGGCATATCGAAGGCTGCCAATGATGCTAGCATATTCAGCTTGTCTTACACCTTCACCAATGTTCTTAAAAAGTTTTACACTTGGATCGTATAGTGTGCTAGTAGGTTTACAGTCAAAGTATTTATATTTCTTTAGGATCTTTTCCACATAGTGAGA
>NC_032026.1:7864456-7864837 GCF_001865875.1 Lupinus angustifolius | reverse complement strand
CTGTTTAGGTGCTTGCTTAAGACCATACAACGACTTATCTAACTTGCAGACCTTATTTTCTTGCCCATGTATTACAAAACCTTCATGTTGTTCCATATAGATTTCTTCTTCCAAATCACCATTTAAAAAGGCAGTCTTAACATCCATTTGATGTACTAATAAATTATGTATCGCATCGGTCGATATTAGTACTCTAATGAATGTTATTTTAGTAACAAGTGAAAATGTGTCGAAGAAATCTATATTTTCTCTTTGTCTGAAACCCTTAGCTACAAGGCGAGCCTTGTATTTATCCACTATGCCATCAGGTTTCAGTTTCTTTTTCAATATCCACTTACAACCAATAGGTTTGCAGCCAGGAGGCAAGTCAGCTAAATGCCA
>NC_032026.1:7844869-7864356 GCF_001865875.1 Lupinus angustifolius | reverse complement strand
TCTTTACCCACAATACTGACTACCAGTGTCAGTTCTCGAAATTCCACTTTGGCTGCCTGTGCCAATTCTTAAGTGTCACGGAAAGAAAGGGGGAGAAGTTTGCCGGAAATGCGTCGGCGGAATATTATGGGGGAGAAAGAGAAGTTGAGAGGAAACGCCTTCAACTGGGTGCAAGTTAAAATGAAGAGAGAAAGCCTCTATTTATAACATGAGATTTTTCTCATGTTCCTCATTTCTCCCATGTGGGACTTGGGAGCTTAATTTTTATTTTTTCAAAACTCTTCCATGTGAGACTTTGAGAGTTGTTTTTTCAAACTCTTTTATGTGGGACTTGGGTGTTTTTTATATTTCACACCCAAAAGTTCTCACTCATGGTTTTCAACAAACCATGTTCCAACATAAACTGTCATTCACATTTAGTTATACTCAACACAACTCTGAAGGTAGATAAGCCATGTAATTTATAGATATTTTGTGTAGCATTTAACATAAGATTTAGATTTGATAGAGAAGGTTATGACTTAGTAATAATAGTGTGGTAGAAGTAGATCTAGGTATATAATTTTCAGCCTCGAGGTTAAATTTGATATGAGTGTAAAAATGATGGTGAAAATTTCATAGATAGATAATATTTCATTTAATTTCAATTTTACAAAAAAATGATCTACAAAATTCTTACCCATATTTTTAATAAAAAGCAAAATATTATAATGTCTTCAAACTAGCTTGTGAAACATGAAGTGTGAGTACATGTGTTCAAACATCAATAACATATAGGTTCAGATGTTGGTAAAAAAACCTTAATTTTAACTTATTTCTAAATAGATTAACTGGTTCGCTTACTTATTACTAAAATAAATCAATTAGATATTGTTTGTAACTTCAAGATACTAAACTTAAATGGACAAAAAATATGGGAACCTTAATTTTTGTAATTTAATTTTATGGAAAGTGTTTAAATACACTTCTTAATACTCATGTCAACGCCTTAATTTTATTTTTAATTCAATATTCAGTAACACCTTTATGTAGTTTGTTAATATGTTGTTCTAGACTTGGTCATCAACCAGTGAGTTGACACATTCCTCAATAAGTATGGTTTTGGATAAGGATGAAAACGAGTTAAATCAAGTCAAACCAGATTTAGCTCGGTTCAGCTGGATAAAGATTTATCCAGTTCTAAATTTGACTCGAGTTCGATACGAATTATTTTTTTAGCTCGATTTCGGCTCGATTAAAATTCGTGAACTGTTCGGTTCAATTCGAACTGATTCATTTGGATAACTCAAAAAATTAATTCATTTTTAAAATACTACTAAAGATTATATATATAACATTATTTATATATATAATAACAATAAACATAAAAAATTAGTTGATATATATATCGAGCTCATGAACTTAACGAGTCGAATTGTATCTAGTTCAACTCATTCATTTAACAAGCTCAATTTTCATCTCAAATTTGACTTATTTGGTTCATGAACTAAGTTTATCAAACTTAATAATGAGTCGAGTTTTGAACGAATATCGAGTTGGTTTGGTTCAGTCGGCAATGGCATCTCATTCACGTAGTAGAAATTGAAATGGGGTTAAATAATTGAGAATCCTACATACATTTTGTCATTTATATTTACATATTTAACCAAACCCATTCCAATTATTACCCCATGCAATGTTTTATACGAAAGTGTAATAATCTCTTTCAGCTTTTTCACCTTTTGCCATGTATGTATAGGGCATGCCATGTTGACTTGATGAAGAATATCAACCTACAATTGGAGGTAACTCATCAGTGGAGATTACTTATCTCATTTTGTATCTCGATTTTTGTGTCTTTATCCGGTTAGAAAATATTAATTAATTAAAAAAATAAAAATATAAACTAATATTTTTATATTACTTATTAATATATCAATAAGACATTGATCTAGTAATGTAAGGTCTCACTGGATCTCCAAGCTCAAATGTTCGATTCCTATGAACGAGACTTATTGAGATGTGCAGTCACGAACCTCGAAAGAGATTAGTTCTTTAAACAAAAAAGGTGAATGGATACCCTTATTAGTACCAAAAAAATATTATTAATATTTGACTAAGCAGGACTATAGAGAAATAATTTTTTTTGGACATGATATCTTTGTTCCATAACTAATGCCCCAGCCAGAAAAATAAAGAGACATTATGAACAAGTCATGCTAAGGGGCCATTATGATGAATCCAATAGGCTAGTGTTGAATTGGTTTGTCTCCAATTTTTTGTTCATTTGCCTTTAAGGGTATAATAATTGAAACTTGAGAATAATTACTGGTTAGTATAGAACCATGTAACCAATTATTTCTCTGATCTTATAAGAAACTTTTGATCTTTAAGCAGAACATTCAATCACAACCCAAATTTAAACCAACTCAAATCGTTGATCAACCTGAACAATTAGCATCAAAAAACCTTATCCTTCCTTAAAATGTATCATATGGTTTAAGATTATAAACAAACCACAGACTAAAAAAGACATTGATAGTTGATACTTCATTTCAATGTTGGTATTAAGTTACATATTATATATTAGCATCAAATGTATGTTGAGCAGAGGACTACTTAGGGGAATGGAAACTAGAGCAAGTGGCAACCTTTGAGGTGGATCTTTGAGTCTTTACCAACGGAACCAATGACTGCACGACATCTGCCATGAGTGGCCGATAATCGGCCTCCGGTTGCACACACATTGCAGCAATAGCCGCTACCTGGATAACCTCTTTCATTGAGTATTGTCCCTCCAATGCAGGATCCATAATCTTTACAACCTTTTCTCTATCAGTCAACAGGGGCAAAGCCTACAAATACAAATAATACATGCATTTTGTTGGAAAGAGCAAGTGAATGAAATACATATGCCGTTAAAGTAATATTCTTCTTCTCATAAATAGAAGAGTGGAATATCAATTGACTAGATAATTTTCATTGAGTACAACAGGAGCAAGACAGAAACATAATGGTTGAAAAGAACAAAAAAACGCACCCAAGAAACGAGAACGCCTTCCCCTGGAGGTCTCTTCATATCGACTGGCACTCGGCCAGTAAGTAGCTCTAGAAGTACAACACCATAACTATACACATCGGATTTTGTTGTTAAGTGTCCTGTTAGTGCATATCTGCACAATCAACCAATCCAAAAAACAAGTTTTTCATGAGATGAAGTTTCTCAATGAACAACTCAAGTAACAGAATGAAGATCACAGAATAAGCAAAACAATGCAAAGAATTATGAGTTATGATCTGTACTCAGGTGCAACATATCCCTGGGTGCCTAAAACCCTAGTTGAAACATGTCCACCAGCTCTATCAGGTCCAAGCTTCGCAAGTCCAAAATCAGAAACTTTTGCATGAAATTTTTTATCCAAGAGGATGTTGCTGCTCTTAAAATCTCTGTGAATCACTGGGGGGCTGACATGTTCATGAAGATATTCCAAACCCTTAGCAGCTTCAAGTGCTATTCGTAATCGAGTTTCCCAATCCAACTTCACGGGTGTGACATTAGAATCTACAAGAAAACCAACAGATGAAAATAAACCCAACATACAAAATAAGACAAAAAAAGAAAAAATTCAACCACAGGTACAGGTACAACAGCTGTGGATTTTATCCTAGCTAGCTCATTGTCTTGAAAAAATCACAAGAATATGGAAGACAGGAGAAAATATCTATGATCTTGTAATGTCGGGAACATGAGAGGACGACTCATAAAAAGAACAAATAATCATTGCAAATTTTGCTTTCATGGTAATGCTAGAGATATAGGGACCATTGCTCCAATTTCTGGTCAGATTTTCATTATAGCTCAAATTAACAAATGAAAATAGCAAAAATCAACTTAAAACAAACTTTATGTAACATGACCCATCAAACATTTCCTTTTACATCAAAATTGTACATTTTCATCCTATACACTGTAGTCTAGACTTTCTAGAGTACAAGTGGCAGGATGGTGCAAAATAAAGGCTTGATGGTCCATACTTCATACACACTGATAAAATCAATTAAACAAGTTGAGAAAGAATGACTGATATCACATTTTCTTTTACACATAAAGTTCAATATACTTAGCGTCTTTTTGCGAGTTAGTTTTTGGAGGGTAACGGAGGGGAGAAAGACATGGGAGCCAGGAAATACACTTGTGAGGTGACTCTCAAGCCTTCTTTTCCCCTTCATTTCCCTCCAAAAATAAATTCGCAAATAGACCCTTAAAGAAAAAGAGGAATAGTATTGCAATTTCAAGTAAGCAACCCTCAACAACCCTTATTGCATAAACTCCATGAAGAGGTCAATCTGTAGTCTCATACAAGATGATCAAATAAACCTACTGGCCTAGGACCTTCCTTTAAAGATGAGCCAGTATACATTACTCATTGACCACCAGTATCTTAAATTTGGACATCGGAAAAGCAATCACAAATTGAACATATAATGTAAGCTTTAGATAATATGGCTATCGCTCATCGGATTCTTCAAGACCAACTGTCAAATTGTTGAATATGAAGGAGATTGCATCAGAAAACCTGGGCCCACCATACTAGCTGGACTGTTCAATTAATAATTTAAAGCTGATGCTCAATGCTGCAACCCAATGGCCTTTAATTTCAACCGGTAATAACATCTAAGAGATTTAGCAACTTGGTTCGACAAATAGTAAAAACGTTTGGATACTGCAATTGCATACAACACCTATTTTACTCGAGTATTTCTATATTTCTAAACGAGCTACAGCATAATACAGGAGTTCGGGAAAAATAAAAAAGAAAGGGTCAAAAAAGTGTGCTGCAAAGGTCAACTTATTCCTCTAACATCTAATGTATTCTCAATAGATTGGAAAAGCGCTACTCCTTCAAACTTGAAAGAAAAGTTAGATTTCTATTTTTCCTTTCTGAGAACAACTTGGGTAGGCAAACAGATGATAGTAAAAGCAGAAATTGTTACGTTAGAATTCCAGAGACATGACATCATATTAGAAAAGAACAAAAATCTATTTAGTAAACATTTATTTCATTGCTTACTGCTGATAGGATAAAGATGTTCCTGCAGACCACCATTTGCCATAAACTCATACACCAACAATTTATGATTACTATCGGAGCAGTACCCAAACAATGCGAGCAAATAAGGAGAATGCAACCGACTCAGCAATTCCACCTACAGTGAGATGTAATCAACCAATTTAACTTCAATCTTAAAATGAATTGCCTATCCAAGGCATTTATTGCTATCAAATTAATTTAAAAATAAAATGACAATTCATGACCCCCAAAATCACTTTTTTGTTACAAGGAAAATCAAGTACATATGCATGAAAATAATAGCTGACCAAAATGTTCTAAGAGGGAACAAACCTCTACTCTAAATTCTTCTTCTCCTTGCTTTCCTGCCTGATCCATGAACTTAATTGCAACCTTCCTGCCATCATTTAGCACTCCCTGATAAACAAGTCCGAAACCTCCATGGCCAACCACATTGGACTTGCTGAAGCCACCAGTTGCTGAATGTAGCTGCTTGAAAGTGAACACCTGAAGTCCTTTATCAGCAACCACTTGCAGACTTGCAAAGTCCCTTTTCTCGTTAATGTTACCATCTTCAACTAATATTAAACCAAGCATACTCTATCGTTAAATGAGCCATCAATTTCCTCATACAAGGTAGAAAAATGAAAAGATTAAAAATTCAAGAGTGAACAATCAAAAGGTACATAAAAAAACGTTTGGAGTTGATAAAAAGCATTGATGTATGTTTGGTTTTGATTACTAATTTTGAGAGAAAGGCCTCTTTTCATTTCCAAACAACTCTTAAAATAAGATTTTTATCAGAAACAATTTCAAATACAAAATAAGGTAATCCAAACACAAATTTGGTATTCAAAATTTTGAAAAGGGATAAAACATGATAACACTAAATATACTTCCTTTCTAATCAATTTTAATTTTCTTCAACACTATTCAGAGACAACACAAATGATAATTGCACAAAGAAGTAAAGGAAATAAATACCGATGAACAAGCACTGAAGCAGTATCAAAATATTGGCAGCATCATAATCCCGTTATTTTCAACTGTGAAGAATGATTATTATTAACTAAAACTGAATATAAAAGGGTACACCATACAAGTCTCTTTGGTAACATTGTAGCAATCAACTTCACCAAATTTTCGGTCAGTGAAGGAATTCATGTAACTTTGTTGGTATAACCAAGGGTTCCCTCACCCTACAAGTAAGAAACTAATCTATTTTGAGGTATGTGGCTGCCCCTCCTAACAAGTGTTTCTCCCAAAAATCAAACATTTAGCTTTTTGGTCTATCTAGGAACACATTGGAGCCTAACACCACTATATCAAAGCCTTCTTGGTGGAATTCATGTAATTGCAAGTTTGCAACCAAAACATATGCACATAAATATACTTTTTATTGGTAAAGGAAGCATATATCAATTAACCAAATGTTAGCTATGTTTCCTTAGCTAATTCAAAATTTTCTAAATTCTTAAATCTTAATAAATAAATAATCCACTTTATGGTAAAAGTGCATGAAGCTTACAAAACATTATTTAAAATTGTTTTAGTTATCATTCCGGGCAAAGGCTACAAAAATTGCAGAGTAAAGTAAGTTCACTTGTCTTGTGACCGTCACAGTATTAAATCCTGGAAACAACATCTTTACAAATGCGGGAGTAAGGCTGCATATATCAACTTAAGGCTTTACTTAATGAAAAATCAACTCCCAAGATTATCAGATTTTGTAGTAACTAAATAAAAACTTTATAAACAGACCAAGTGCAAACAAAAAAAGAAGACCTTTTTGGGATTTGCGACGCTTGAGAACCTTGTAGTGAATGTAGCAGTAGTAAGTGAAAGCAACAAGCAAAGCAAAAACGGCAAGCGAAGCAAGCGTTACAAATGCGACCATTGCAATCTTGGCCTTTCTTCTGTACCCATCATCCATTTTTTTCTCTAGTAAGTAAGTAATAGTGAAGAATCCTAACCCTAAAATGGCTGAATCACAATGCTAGAACCAATAAGGGGAGGGAGGGAGAGAGAGGAGAGAGAAGGTGATGGATGGTTGGAGCTTTGAAGTTTGAAGACATACACTGACTCAGTCTCACTTACTCTCCCTCGCTTTTGTTTTTGTCTTGTGGCGCCGAGAATGATAAGATTCTAATGCTTCATTTGGTGGGATGTGGATCACTTATCTCAACGATATCTTATTTCTGTCTCAAATCAATTATATATTGATAGTTGGATAAAATAAAAAATTTATAAACAAAAGTAATAAAATAAAATAATCTGATTGACTTGGGATATCATTTGGGACAATTGACATTCCACCAAATGACAAAATATATTTCAATTTGGTTTTGTGGTTGGATTTTGTTATTTTTTTTAGAAACTATTTATATTCGATTTGGTAAGTGCATATTAATGAAATAAATACTATTGTTATTATTATATTATTATTTGAATTAATCAACCAATTTGGTCACATAAATTAGTGAATTTAGTGTTATATATTATTAAATTGTTATTGTGTTAGTGTTATGTATGTTACTATTTACTAAATTGTTTTATATTGGTGCTACTTTCTCGTGTTGTGATGATTTAGAATATAGTGTATTGAGTTTGAAAGTGACATATATAATAATAGGGTTAGTATGGGTCAGATTGTGACGGGTTAAGGTTTGTCCTTACCTGATCCTAAATGTTGGTCGGGTCATTTTTTGAATCTAGACTTGATCTTAAACCCGAAGCTAACTCGACCTAAATATTGATTGAGTCAACATTTAAACCCGAACTTGACCATAGATTCGATTAAATATAATGCATACTCATTTTAGATAAAGTCGTATCAATATTATTTATTATTATGAGTATGCAATTTGACATATAAAGTGATATATATATATATATATATATATATATATTATTAATTATGTATATATGATGAAAAAATTAGAGAATCAATGATACTTTTGACAAAAAAGGCAACATTACTCTGTATATATATTTGGATAGAAAAACATACAAACATGATGATGAGTGACCATAGGATGGGTCAAGACGGATCATGTTTGGTTCTTACCCAACCCTAAGCATTGATCAGGTCTAATCTTTGAACCCGACCATAGACCCGACTATATTTAGGCTCGATCATAGTCGGGTTGTACCAGATGTGCATGTAGGGATAGATCCTACTACCCCTATCCCATAAGTTTGATGTACACATGTTTTATATTTGCTATTAATTATGACTTGTAATGTTTTATATATTACTATTATATAGGATAATGATTGATATATATGTTAAACTAAATTATTAAGTATGTACTAATTGTGAATTGCATTGTTATATATGTTGTTAATATATATATTATTAATTGTGGATTGTACTAATGTTTATGTAGTCATTCATTTTTTCTTCCTAAATTATATAATTGTTATATATGTTACTAAGAAGGAATTTTGAGTTTCAATTTTTTTACTCATCTATTTATGATTTATATTTTAGATAATAATAGTAGTACAATTTTTCCTTTTATGGACAAACAATTTGTCTTGTAATACATTTTTAACTTTCAATTAATGTAGTATTTAAAAAAATAGGAAACCCATGGAACCAAACCAAATCACTTATGAACCAAAAAATAGAATCGAACCAAATTGAATTTGCAATTAATTCAATCAATCAAATGCACAAAAAATAGAATCGAACCAAATTTTTATACCCTTAACAAATAACAAAATAAGAAGAGAGAAAGATATAGTTAGAATTGAAATATTAGAAATAAAATTGATTTTTTTAGTGTTCAATACAAGAGAAGAAAAAAAGAAAGAGATATTTTCTTCTCTTGCTTATATGGTTGAATAGCAAGTGACAAGAGAAATATCATATTATGTTTTAAAGGACAAGAATATCTCCCAAAATAAGAAAAAATGACAGAATATTGTTTTATTAATAATTAAAAGTAAAAGTTATAAGTTTTGTGGATATCATCTATAATTGTTTAGGGTTTATTTGCGAGTTGAGTTTTGGAATGGAAAAAATGAAAATGAAAATTTTAAGCATAAAATATACTTATGAGATAGTTTTGACATTTTCATTTCTCATTTTTTTCATTTTCAAAACTCAACTCAGAAATGGGAAAGAGAATAAAGTGTTGGATATGAATTTCAAATTGAAGAATATTGATACTTGAAATGTTGCACCATTCACACTAAAAACCTTATTACATATATTAGATTGATTACAAAAAAATTAAATCTCAGCCCATTTTCCGTGTTTTCTTAAAACAAAAGCATTGATTATTGTTATAATCAATTAAAAAAATATATTTCAGTATCAAATTTTAATTGTGGGCAAATTTTAATTATATGTTTCTCATTTATTCCCCTTTTATATTTTTTTAAGTTTGATTTTTTTGGATAATTTGACAATGTAGTATAGACTATTTCTCTTATGTCTTCCTTTCTCTTTTTCTATTGTTGAACACCAACTTTCCTCCACCTCTCGAGAATTATTATTCCTAACTTAACATTAATTTCAATTTTTTTATATATACTTTCCACACTAAGACAATGGATGCTTTTATTTCAGTTTTCAGTTTTCCACACAAATTCCCTTCTATAAATTTTGTTCGCATGATCCTTATTTTAAAGTGTGACTATATATAAGTTTTTTTGTTATTATATTAATTTTTATACAAGAAAAATAAACACAATTTATTAAAACTATCCCAAATAAGTACTACTAGAATAATCCTTTAAGGAATTCATAACTAATGTTAAATATATTCAATATAATTAATTGTAAGCCCTTTTTGACCAATTTTGATGGTGTGGTGACTGTGCTAGGCTCAGGGAATGATACAGAAGAAAGGGAAATATCAAAGAGATACATAAAAGAAAGGGTATTTTTTATAATAAAAATCTTTACAAAATAGAAAGGACAGTGAAGTTAGTAAAAATTGGGAATGGAAAAAGCATTCACCACCTATGAACTTGATCAACCGAGACAAAAACATTATAGTTGGTTTGGATTATTGTGTCAGAATTATAAAACCCAATTAAACCAAACTATGTTTGGTCAGTTTTGATATTTCAATTTTTAAAATACGACAACATGTGATTCAATAATATTTTCACTCTTATTAGTTTACTTGCACAAACTAAATACTTTCTCTTAATTAATTTTTGGTCTAAAAGAAAAATTGATCAATTATATGATTGGAATCTTGAGAACAATCTGCTCAAGTAGATAGAGGACAAAACCATCACTATTCTCATGATCAAAAGAAAACAAAGCCCAAATGTGTTATTCCTTGTTTGTAGTAAAGTGTAAAAGTAAAACCGAAAAGAGAACTAGTCAAGAGTATATATGCTATTGGTCGTGTCTATTAATCATTGTTTGTAGTTTGAACTAATAAGAATTTTTTTTATATATATAATCATATCGTGATATGCTTTAACTTTAATACGAAAGTTTATGTTATTTAGATGTTCAACTCAAACATGATAGTTGTTTCATTTACGGTTTAAGATTATAGTTTTTTCTTTATAAAGAGTAAATTACATCGTATACTTCATTTTAAATATATGTAAGCTATCCATAATTATATACTACATTACAATGACTACTTGTTAAGATAAATAATTGTAATTTTTTAAATAACAAATGAGGATGATGTAATTAAATGAAACAAAATATAATATATCGTAAAAATAAGTTCAAATAGTATAAGATTAAATGTTTATTCATTAATTTTGATTTGTTATAAATTGCATCAATAATTATATGAATGTGTTTAAATCACTCTTATATTATAGTGTAACTGATTCTGATCAAAATAATAAATAGACATTGATTCTTATACTGTTTGTATTTGTCTTTATAATATGTGATATTTTGTTTGACTTAATTACATTCGTCACATTTTTTTATTATTTAAAAATCACACTTAAATCTCCTACAGGGATAATCAGTGTATATAATTAGGGGGTTAGTTGTGTATGTTTAAAAAATGAAAAGGTATTTATATAATTTCACTAAAACTCATGAGTATATCTGCCATAATGCCATTATGCCTATATACTATAAAAAGTAGATTTGGTCTCGACTCAACCGATTTGGCGATCGGTGGATGAAGGATGAATGGTTCAGCTTGGGGCTTAAGCTAGTGAAAAGACCTAAATCCAATCTGGAATGTAATTTACTGTTTAATTAATTATGATTTTCCTAATAACTTGTAAGAATGGCACAAGTTGTAAGTAGTATTTAGAATAATATCATTATTACCATGACCATCTTAAACCAATTCATTGGACCAATTTTAACGTATAAAACTTACTAAAACTCAAACTGACCCAAACTAATGAATCAGATTTCTTTTTGGTATCGGATATGAGAATATTACAAAATAATAAATAAAAAATTACATATAATGATAGTTGTATCTCTAATACTATTGAGAAATCTGACCCTAAATAAATCTATTTACCTGAATTAATAATTAGCCCATAATTTTTACAAACCTTTGATCTCGAGATGATAATATAAAAGGGGAAAGATGAGGGTATGAATGCAAAGAAACATTGAGGCCTGCACGTTTGTCAGGTATGATTGGACGGGATAGTAGAGAGCAGTGTCAGTACTGAGGACTATTTACTGAATCCAAATAGGACAAAACTTTTCCATTGCCTTGTGTCTCACGCTCACTGTGCAACATGACCCTCATTACATCACTTAAAATTCCTTTAATTTTTTTTATTTCTCAAACTCATTTTCATATTAGATATAATCATGTCCAAATCAGGAAAATTTATAGATATGTGAGTTTTGTTCTTTGAATAGGTATTTTTATCCACAAAACTTAAATCCGATACCTTATTTAAGAAGAATCAAACATGTATCATTTGAATCAACAGTCGTTAATAAATTCATTTAATTGAATAAATAATAGAAACTACTAAAAATTACATATAATGAGTAATATTCAACTTCCTCTTTATTAATTATGATATATATCAATTTTTATTTTTAAAAAGGTAAAAATAGTAAATGTTACGGTCATAAAATTGTAAAAATTGAATATCTTGATTTATATTCATATTTTTTATATCATTTTAAGTTTTCAATTTTCGAGAATTAAATTAGTGCTTGTAAAAAATTTAAAGAAACCATTCTATAATAACTAGCATGTCGATATGCATTTCATGTTTCCTAATCATATTCTTATTTTATGGTCTTAAGAATTTAATTTTTATATATTTCATTTTAAAGAATTTATTTATTCATTCTATTTTATATTATATTTTTGTATTTATTATAATATCCAATTTAAGGTTAGATATGTTATTGTTGTGTTGGTGGTGGTTACTTAAGTTTTTATGTATAAATTAAAAATTATTATGACAAAATAGGAAAATAGAAATTACACCATTATGGTAATTACATCATGTTTTAGTTTTATATATAACTAGTGGTGTCCAGATTCATATTTTTACGATGTTAATTATTCAAATTTTATTTTAGAGAAATAATTTTTTTTTGTATTGAGTATACTTTATATTGTATTTTTTATTCGATATAGTTTATATTGTAACTTTTTGTTTTATTATAGCTAGTGTGTCAAAAGACACTCTATGCCAATCGACCCACATTTGTATTTTTTAATATATAATGTATCAGCTTCATGTTATATTATTTAAGAAAAACAATTTAAATATAAAAAATACAATATATGAACTCAGTAGAGGATGAAAATATAAATAAGAGAGTGTATGGAAGGTTAATTGTAACGCCCCAAAAATTACTCCATAAATATAATGACAAAAAATGGGTAATTTTTTGTTGTTGAATAATGTAACGTAAACTTATCATCATTATATTCGTTTCTTTTTTGGGACATCACTTTAAGTAACATACATTGTGAATAATCAAAAACCGTTACCTAATGGTAACAAAAAATAATACAATATAACTTTGAATAATACTTCATTTGATAACGGAAAATATATGTACGAAATACAAGGCAGAAGAAATATTCGCCCAAACTGAAATTATACAAAAGGCTGAGACATCCAGCGCATCAAAAAGTATCCTACACAGATCTAAGTCGCAAAGGCTTGTGTAGGTGTACCGATCTCCCTCAATCCTTCATGCCCCCTCCTGGGACATCAAGAAGCGGTAACTCCGAACCCTGACCGAGCGATCCATCTAAACAAAACGTGAATAGAAGAAATAGAAAGAAGATGGAGTAAGATATCTAATGAATATTACTCATTGACGGCGTGGAATTACATGGAATATTACATCCAAACAAACACGCATAATAAACACAATATATACATCACATATAAAAATGCACAATGATGAATGATGTTATAATCTCATATTATGAGGATCAAAGTCCACAATCTCAATGTATGAATGTTATGTTTGTTTCATCCATCCTTTCACCAATATCCTTCCAATATACTATTCGATAATAACCAAGAGTACAGGTCCCATAACAAGCCGATTTGAACACACCAAAATATTCCTCGCAAGGATATATGATCGATCTGTTCCGAAGAACTGTCCATTTCAGGACGGTGTCGTATCAAACACTTTCTGGGCATCCCTCTCATTGATCCTGATTGCAAAGAAGGGTTGTTAGAGATCGTCTAGTTTGCACCGTGAGAACTCTACGATCCAACAGAATACCTCATCCAGGAATACAAGGGACTCGTCTCACCTAGGCTCACCCTTAAGACTTTGCTGACGAACCACCGCCATCGTCGTCCCTCTCAACATCTCGGGGTTCGTTCATCTCCCGTAAATTTCCTCTCCACTACTTCATTATCCATAATGAGTATGCACATTAACCGAGGTTAGCCGATTAAATCTTTTAATCATTATTTTATATGATCGGCCCAACCTAAGACATCTCCCAGAGGAATGCTTCTTGTGGGACCCGATCTTACGTCAACACGTAAATAGAGGAATAACATCCCTACCACTACGAACTATCGCTAAATCACCCTAGACGACCACATGACCAAGCCTCTTATGGTCATACGACCTTGCTGCGTGGTATCATGTAATCCTTTTTTGGGCATCGCCCTAATCACGACATCACAGTAAAAAACCTTGCCTAAATAGGCACAAGAACAAAGGTACTTGTATAAGTTTGTCGATTTTGGGCATCGGGTTCAATCATCTGAGTCACGATCTTTCCTAAGGGTAAATACACTTCACACCCAAGCTAGGGCTATTGCCTAAGCAATCAAAAAATTGCAATCAGTCAAAAATATTGTTTGTCTTGCGCCCAAGCGAGAGATTGTTGCTCAAGCGACCAATTCATCAAAACAGACTCAATTTCCTACATGGTTCTCGCTCGAGCAAGGGGACTATTGCTCAAGCTAAAAATCCACCAAAATCTGGTCAAAATACCTTTCTGGACTTGATCGGGCGAGGTACGGTCGCCCGGGCGCCAAAAACGCCCAAAACAGGTTGTCTGGCCCTTGCCTAGGCGAGAAACGCTCGCCCAAGCGAGGCTGGATCGCCCAGGAAAGGGGTTGCTCGCCCAAGCGCTATTTGGAACCATTCTTCTTTGTTTATCCCTCGCCTAGGCGAGGCTGGCTCACCCGAGCGAGGTGGTCCAGTTACCAGGACCATTTTCCTCGCCCTTTTGGGCTACCTGATCGAAACTCTTCGTTGTTTTTGATCCCAATGCATTTTAGTTTCTTGAGTGGTGTTCCTTCATGGATAGTCACCACAATACTTGATATTTTAATCTATCCTAATCATACAACTTAAGAAAGTATCCCTACAAAATCCAGGCATGCAAAATAATTGATCAAGTACAGTTTTCTTAATACACAAATATAACTCCAAACTTTTCAGATAGTTTAGGAGATCTAGGTGTCATATTCAGACACCACTATGTCACGATGTATTCCCCCTCACCTTAGATTGTCGCGCTTGATTTCATTTATGAGAGAGTGGGTTGGTTGTCCGACTTCGAAAGCTTCGAAACTAAACACACGAAAACAATTTAGTGATTCACGAATTAGATTTTTACATGATTACCCTAAGGTAAAAACATTGTTTTAACTCATTTATGAACTCAAACACTTTCATCCATCCGGTCCATGATTTATATTTTTGAACCATCATTTATCCTCAAAAGTCTCGTTCCCGATTTCCAACATTTTCAAGGTAAGATTTTCATAAAGTTTATACTTTTATCTCAACCTAAATTTATACTTTCATGAAGACTTTTTAAGTCATACTTCACCATTTCAAGGTAAGTTTCTTAATCAAAGTCCACACTTTTTAAATCAATATCTTCTAAGTTGATCTTACCACTTTAAAGTAAGTCATGTTAAGTAGATTCCATATTTTATACAATAGTTTACCACGGTCATTTCAACACATTATTGTTAGTATTGATCTCATACTTAAACAACCTTTTAACTCAAAATTTCCTAAGCTACACTTTTTCACAACAACTCATCCACAAACATTTTGGATTTCAAAGTTAGTAACTAAACTTTTCCTAAACACATATGGGTCATGATTTAGACCTAATGCTAAGGAAAGTTTTGATCTTTCAACTTATCATTAAACACTTTAAAGGTTCATTTGATAACAAAACCATCCCCTTTGAAACAAAATCAAACTTCAACATTAAAAATATACCATTCTAAACTTGTCCAAGGCTATGGTTTTTCAAGCAAAAAACAAGTGAAAAAGTCCAAACTTTGCATGGTTAGGAAAACTCCTTAAAGGTTCCTTTGATATACAACCATCACCTTTAACCATGTTCAAATACCAACAAAATACTAACTCTTTAAACATCAAACCAAAACAGCTCCATGGAAACAACCCCATGAACACAAAGAGATCATGATTTCAAAATAACTTTCTAAGTTCAAGAAAACATATATTTGGAGTTTTAAACATAAAAAGAGTTAGGAATATAGTTAGACATTTCAACGGTTGAAAATGTTCATAACATACATATAAACATCATACTAAAATTTCATAAACATATAATGGTTAGATGTTAAGAGATGAAGAAATCAAAATGAAAAATCATGAAGAACTACCTTGAGAGTTCTTAGAGAATGCAAAGTGAAGAAGAGTTTGAAAATACCAAGGTATTATCTTAGCTAAGGTTTGGCTCCTTCAAGAGAGAAATCAGATTTGGGGGGAAAAGTTAATGTTTTTTCAAAAAGTAGTTTATGTAAGAGATAGGTGAGTGATTTTAGGGATTTTGTGTAAGAAAATATGTACTTTTGCTTGTTTAACAAACAAGCCTCTTACATGAAAGCGATGTGACCTTTTCGGAGAAACATTCACGAATAAACCATGCTCGATTATTTTCGGCTAATACTCGGCTGAATATTAAAAATCTCCCGACTTCGGTTTACGGTTAGAACTTCGAAACATGAAATTCAGAGTGAAAAATGTTTAGAAATGCGTTCTGGACAAACTTGATGTCTATCTTGACTCGAAATAATATTTTGAAGCAAATGGCGCAATCGGAATTCGATTTTGAGTTACGGAACTCAAAACCACGTTATTGGGCCGAATTCGGGCGAATTTGGGCCTAACAACAGCTCAAAAACTTTCAGTCATAAAAAATAAACATGAAATTAGAAGTTATAAAAGATAAGATAGAGAAATATAAAATACTTCATTAGTACTTATTTTCTGTTTTCCCTTTATATTAGTACTAGTGTGTTGATAGGCAATTCATGCATATCGACCTGCATTCTTATTTTTTTATATGTATCATTTTTGTGTTACATTCTTTAAAGAAAAATAATTTAATATAAGAAGTGTTAATCAAATATAAGATTGATGAAGAAAAGATAAAAATAAGAAAATGTGTGGAAGAATAATGATGTATTGTGAAAAAGAATAAAATTAATATTTGGAAGTTTATGATGGTTATTATTGGAGGATTACAAAATGGTAATTTTGAAATGTGAAAATTTATGTCACTGCACTTATTTGTAGTTTTGGCTTTATATATAGTAAGTATAAATATATAATATAGATTAGTATAGATAAACATGAAATTAGAAGTTATAAAACATAAAATAGAGGAACATAAAATACTCCATAGGTAGTTATTTTATATTTTCCCTTTATCTATTACTAGCATGTCGACCGACACTGTAACTCCCCGGAAATTACTCCAAAAAATCTTGCTCAAAAATAGGTATTTTTTATTTATTTATAATGATGTCATATAAAATTTATTTCCTTATATTCGTTTCATTTTCAGAACATCACTTTAAGTAACATACAATGTAGAAAATAAAAAACACCATTACCTAAAGGTAATAAAAATATACCTTTATATAACATTGAATCATACTTCATTAGAATATCATGAAATGTTGGTACAAAGTACAAGGCAGAATCATAATCGTCGCCCAAATAAAACTACTCCCAAAATAAATACCCTATACAAGTACCCTAAGGTACAAGGGTCTGTGTAGGTATAACGATTTTCCTCAATCCTCCATGCCCCCTCCTAGGACATCAAGAAGTGGTAACTCTGAATCCTGGCAGAACGATCCATCTGAACAAACGCGAATAGTAGACAAATAGAAAGAAGATGGAGGAAGACATCTAATGAATATTACTCATTGAAGGCATGGAATTACATGGAATATCACATCCAGACAGACACGCATAATAAACACAATATATACATCACATATAAAAATGCACAATGATGAATGATGTTATAATCTCAGATTATGAGGATCAAAGTCTACAATCTCAATGTATGAATGTTATGCTTGTTTCATCCATCCTTTAACCAATATCCTCCCAATATACTATTCCGAAATAACCAAGAGTACACGTCCCATAACAAGCCGATTTCACCAAAATTATTCATCGCAAAGATATATGATCGATCTGTTTTGAAGAACTGTCCATTTCAGGACGGTGACGTATCAAACACTTTATGGGCATCCCTCTCATTGATCCTGATTGCAAAGAGGGGTTGTCAGAGATCGTCTAGTTTGCGCTGCGACAACTGTCCGATCCAACAGAATACCTCATCCAGGAATACAAGGGACACGTCTCACCTAGACTCACCCTCAAGACTTGGCTGACGAACAACCGCCATCGTCGTCCCTCTCAACATCCCGGGGCTCGTTCGTCTCCCGTAAATTTCCTCTCCACTACTTCATTATCCATAATACGTATGCACACTAACCGAGATTAGCCGATTAAATCTTTTAATCATTATTTTATATGATTGGCCCAACCTAAGACATCTCCCAGAGGAATGCTTCTTGTAGGACCCGATCTTATGTCAACACGAAAATAGAGGAATAACATCCCTACCACTACGAACCATCGCTGAATCACCCTGGACAGCCACATGGTCAAGCCTCTTACGACTAGACGACCTCGCTGCGTGGTATCATGTAATCCTTTTTTGGGCATCGCCCTAATCACAACATCACAGTCGAAAACCTTGCCCTAAATAGGCGCAAGAACAAAGGTACTTGTATAAGTTTATCGATTTCGGGAACCGAGTATAATCATCTGAGTCACGGTCTTTCCCAAGGGTAAATACACTTCACACCCAAGCTAGGGCTATTGCCTTTAACAAAGCAATTCCTTACTTTTATTACATTCAAGAATTTCATATAGTTATTTACCTTTATAACTTCTTGATGGAAAACATGCCATTAGGCTCTCATATATATGAGAGTTATCGTTCAGACGACTTAAAAAGAAGTCATGTTTGTATGGAGCCCTCTCGCTCGAGCGAGAGTTGTCTCGCTCAAGCGAGGGCACATCCAATTTTGAGGCATTTGTGGCTTAAGCGAGAGTTGTCTCGCTTAAGCGAGAAAACAATCAGTTCTCTTGGTGCCTATTTTAGCTCAAGCGAGAGCTGTCTCGCCCCAAGCTAAAACACTCGTTTTATCTAAACATTTTTCACTCAAGCGAGAAGAGCCTGAATATCATTTTAATTACTTTTCTCAAGGAAAATATTTCTCATTTATATCACATGTTTTTAAACCTTGAATTTAACAATTATCACATACATATCATTCTCATAATAATCATTGAAACATTATAATTGAAGAGTAAACATGATATTTTCATAAATAAACATAACAAAAATCGGTATAAGAAATATTAGATCGAAATTCTCCACTGTTTTCGATCCCAATGCATTTTAGTTTCTCGAGTGATGTTCCTTCATGGATAATTACCACAATACTTGATATTTTTAGTTATCCTAAACATACAACTTAAGAAAGTATCCGTACAAAATCGATGCACACAAAATAATTGATTAAGTACGGGTTTTCTTAATACACAAATATAACTCCAAACTTTTGAGATAGTTTAGGAGATCCGGGTGTCATATTCGGACACCACTATGTCACGATGTATTCTCCCTCACCTGAGTGTGTCGGGTCGCT
>NC_032026.1:7827999-7844769 GCF_001865875.1 Lupinus angustifolius | reverse complement strand
ATACTTTCTAAAATTCAAACATTTTCAACAACAACTCATCAACATCATAAACTTTCAAGAATAAAATACAAACTTTTTCCTAAACACATTAAAGGTTCCTTTGATGTTAAAATCATCACCTTTAAACATATTCAAATACTAACAATAATTTCTAATATTTCCAAACAAATAACTCATCTAACCTTGTCCAACTATATAGTTTTTCCATCTAAGAACAAGGAAGAACAAATATAAACTCTACTTTATGAAGAACATAATAAAAGCTCATAACTTTCTATGAAGTATGAGAAGAGGATGAAGAAGCGAAAATAAAAGACTATCTTAGTTTGTATAGGAAATTTAGTGTATAAATGAGAGAATGGGGTGAGGTACTTAAAGGAGAGCCTCACCCTCATCAAATCATAAATTTTAATACAAAGTAAGTGATTTAGACTAGCATAGGTGATGCGTCTAATGGTGGTGGAGTGAGGGGATTGGTTGAATGATTTAGGGGATTTTGTTGAGTGATTTAGGGGATTTTGTGTAAGAGAATATGTACTTTTGCTTGTTTAACAAGCAAACTTCTTACATGAAAGCGTTGTGAACTTTTCGACGACACATTCTCGATTAAACCATGTCCGATTATTGTCGGCTAATACTCGGTCGAATATTAAAAATCTCTCGATTTCGGTTTACGGTTAGAACTTCGAAACATGGAATTTGGAGTGAAAATAATTAGAAATGCGTTCTAGACAAACATGATATCTATCTTGACTCGAAATAATATTTCGAAGCCAACGGCGCAATTGGAATTTGTTTCCGAGGTACGGAACTCAAAAACATGTTATTGGGTCGAATTCAGGCGAATTTGGGCCCGAGAGCAGCTCAAAAACTTTCCGTCACAGAAAATTACGAAATTTTACCACAAAATAGGATATCTCAAAATAATACTAACACTGAACTAAGGTTTAGTCTAATTCAATACCGATTAATTTCTAAAATTAATCTTGTTAAAATAAGTAATTAATAAAACATACACAAAAAATTCACGGTGTTACATTTAGCATGAACTAATATATATATATATATATTAATAACTATTCAACTTCATGTTATACTATTTAAGTAAAAACAATTTAAATATAAAAAATGCAATATAAGTTTATATTAGTTATTAATGAGAAATGTTACAAAAGACAAATTTGGAATATAAAAATTATGTCATGGTGGTGGTTATTATTTGTTTTGGCTTTATTAATAGTATAGAAGTATAAATATAAATATAGATAGATAGATTAAAGAAATTTATATAAACATGAAATTAGAAGTTCCAAAAGTTAAAATAGGGAAACATAAAATACTTCATGGGTAGTTATTTTATATTTATTAGTATTAGTATAGATAAACATGAAATTAGAAGTTATAAAATATAAAATAGGGAAACATAAAATACTCTATGAGTAATTATTTTATGTTTTCCCTTTATATTAGTATAAATTATTAGTATAGATAGATATAGATAATGTTATAGAGATGATTAATATGTTGAGGTGGTTACATATTAAAAAGTTTTTGTTTTATATGGTTTTTTTTTGTAGAAATTAAAAAGTTTAAAGCGAAATTACATCATAGTAGTTACATTATGTTTTCCTTTTATATATAGTATAGAAGTATAAATATAGAAATATAGACGTTATTCATTTTCTTTCATTTCTGGTTGAAGCATTCGTTGGGTGTTCATCTAATCCAGCATTAAAAATATGAATAATTTCATTGAAATTACAGCACAACTCAGTGCTAATTATTCTAAGCACCGCTCGTGGAATTTTTTGGTTTGTTATATTTTTACATCTCACATTTTGTTTGATAATAGACAATATTGCATGTGAGATCTTTTATTATTTAAAAAACATAAGTTGCATAGCTAGAAATGACATTAAAATAAGATGTTGATAATATATAACTTTTTTAAAGATGAAATTCTATTACTTAATAATATATTAATTTAGATTGTTTTTTCTTAATTTGAATTTATCTGTCTTAATTTTTGAAACAAAATTGAACTTTAATCAAATATATCATACTTTGTTGATTATTGGAGTCCATTAATGTGATTGACTTGCAGTTAGAGTTGTACATTAATACAAAATTACAAAAATGTTTATTTTTAAATTAAAAATCAATTTATGCCACATGACATATCCTACAAAGTAATGAGTAAGATTATTACATGAAACTAGTAGTATCAGTGCATTTGCACGAGCCATTTCGTGTTGGTTTTGAAAAATATATTTAAAATTATAATTAAGTAAAAGATAGAAGTTGTTAGTTAAACATAAACATGTATTAGTTTAATGATATAATATAAATATTTAAGTTGTAGCACTTGTATGAGTTGAAACAACAAATCGTCATGTAAGTCAAAATAATTATAATATAAAAGCAAAAAATAAATGTGAATGAACAATTTAAAGTAATAAATCTTAACGACATAACTAACATTTTTTATGTTGAATCTCAATAAATTAAACTTCAGTTCAAAATATTTGTTTCTACATAATTGTTTGCAATTTATTACATGTGACGACTTTAGATAATAAAGAGAATAGTGCGACAGTTCCCAACAACTAACAATGTGAAAAACAACAAAATTTAAGGAACATAAATGAATACACAAACAAAGTTTATAATATACATAACAACAAAATCTACCATGAATTTGTAAATCATAATGGCAAATTAGTTATTGTATTTTGGATATCAGACTCCACTATTAAAGTACACCATCATTACATTTCAAGATGTACTTCTATGTGATTTTTCATATGGGTGGGTAGATTTATATGGACCAATTAACTTTGTCGAGGAAGTGCTGAGAATTTGAGAAAGTACTTGAAGGAAGTTATTTTGTGTGAACAAAATTATTTTGTAATCTATCATTATGCATTAACATTTTTTTGACAATAATTAAAAGGAAGCTATTATACCCAAAAAAATTTTATATGATCTTAAAACTATTATAATAGTTCTTTCAAAAACTAATATCTTGAGCATACGTCTTCTACTTGTTTTCTTTCTTCACAAATTGCATTTTAGTTGCAAATATTATTGAATAACTTTACGTAGTTATTTAATAGATGTTGAAAGAGTTTTCTTGCTACTTATTGAGACAAGTTTCTGGTTGATTTATTTAATGACAGATCGATTCTTTGCTCGCCATCTCGGATTTGTTGGAATAAATCCAAACGCCGGTATAACAGTTTCAAGAATGTTCCTTTAATAAAAAACTTAGCTTTATTGAATTATTAACAATTTCATACCATATCGGCTTTGTTGGAATAAATTCCAATGCCAACATAATTGCATGAATTTAGCAATTTAACACAAGTGATAATGAGTGATATTTATTTTCGTTTTCCTTTATTAACCGAACTACTTACTTATGGAAGGTTGGTAAAGAACAAATAAATAAAGCAATAAAGTTAGAATTTAACCATAGCATTTCTTTCGAAGGGTTGGTATAAAGAATAAAGCAATAAATAAATGTTAGTTGCGGAAATGGAAATGACAGAAAATAAATGTTAGTTGTAAAAACTAAATGAGAGAAAGTAAAAGTTAGTAGTTAGATTACTCATTATAACTGTGTATCTATGATTTTCACAAAGTTACAATTTATGAATTAAATTGTACTTTGATTCAAGGTTTCTTTCTTTGTCAACAAATAAAATTTGTAAGTTAACACTTTACTATTTTACATTTGCATCTCTTTCAAGATTCAATTGTAGTATAATATATGGTTATGTCGAACCACAAGGAATTGCCTAATAGAATATTATTATCAACATGCTATATTACTAATAAAGTTTGAACATATTTTTAGTTTGATTTTGTTTATGGACTTTGAACAAGTAAACATAAATAAAGATAAACAACTATTATACACAAATTCTTGAGGAGACAATTTAGTTTGAATGAATGGAAATATTTCTTAACATGTTTCTATGAAAAATGTTTATAAAAGTTATGTGTTATACTTTGGTTATTCCAAACATCAGTTCATAAAATTTCCCTTAGTCCCCCGGTGAGAAAAAGTGATTTTCAAACCTTGCAAAATACACTGATCAATATAAAATTATCATTCGACAAAATAAGTTGTCACTCCTTATTTCAGGCTCCGTAAATACTGATTAGCCTTGATTACAAATTGCTTAAAATAAATGCTTTGATTTGGCAAATAAACTAAGGTGTATTCCTACTTTTTAGTTCATTTGTCAATACTTTGAAAAGAAGCATTTTGGACCTTGAAATCAAGTTTTAGGTGATCAAGCTAAAATCGCATTAAGCGCTTTCTGAAGAATTGAAATTGTCAAAGTAATAAGTTAAACATGATTCAACATAATGAAACAAGAAATTACAAGAAATATTAGTGAGCCAAAATTCAACTAAAATTTAGGAGCATTAGCCATCTTAATTCAAGGATTTAAGACACTTTACCATGCACAAATGAGATTGTAAAATGAATTTTTAAATCTCATTTGATTACTCCTTCTCATCTTGAATTAAGGAGAAATTACAAAATAAACTTACCTAAAATACTTTGGAGAAGAATTCCTCCACAAATTTACAAAGAAGAAAGTGTAGAAGAAGAGAGAATTTCGGATTCTAGAGAGAAGTGGAATGTGGAGTATGTGTTGTTGAGAAAATTGTGTCTTTTTTCCTTTAAGGTGCCTCCTATTTATAGGAGTTTTTGTGAACTGCCAAGCTCCTCTCCTTAACCGCCAAGCTGTTGACCAAACCCTTCAGCATGGGTTTGGTCATGGCCAAGTAGCTTAGTCACATGCTTGGGGCTGAGTCACCCAAGCTAGTTGTGAGCTACTGACCCAACTTTTGTGAGCTACCTTTGAAAAGCCTATGGAGGCTACTTGGAGTAAGGTCATGGTTGCTTGGTGGCTAAGTCAACTCGACCAAGTTGCTAAGCTCACATTGCCAAGCTCCTATGTGGCACCGCTAAGCAGTCTGCTTGAGTGGCTCTGGCCGTGCTGATGGTGATGTGGCATGGTGCTTGCTGATCTCGTCAAGTGTGTGGTTCCAAGCTGGGCAGTCCAGGTTCTCCACTAAGCTGTCTGCTTGAGCAGGTTGGCTTGTGCCAGGTTTGTGTTCTGACCACGCTAGGTTGGGTATGACTGTGCTAGGTTGGGTATGACTCTCAAGGTCAGCTAGGCGTGAGCTTGGTCCAAGCTAAGGTGCTTAGTGAGCAGCTTCAAGTTGACTCTATATTTTTCCACATAGGCCAAGTCTTTGTTGAGTCATGCTTAAGGCTAAGCACATAGCTTGCCACGTCAAGCTTAAGCATGTCATGTGTGGATCATTTTGGCCTCTTTTAAGCATTTTATTTGTACTCAATTATTTCTTCTCTTTTCCACCTAAATCTTACAAAATATAATAAAAAGGAAATACACAGAGCATATATAGAAGATTGTGATATTTTATCCAAAAAATGTTGAATTAAGTTGGTTTTCTAAATTTTGCCAAGGATAAGTGCCATAAAAAATGTGTGAATTTAGACATTTTTTGCACTTATCAATAGACTAAGATAAAATGACTTTGTTGTTACCTAGTTAGTGGAAGCTTGGAAGATGGTTTATTCTCCTTAATATGATAATGATTTAATTTAGCTGTTCTCGATGGCTACAATAGTCCAACATCAAAGTGATTGATGAGTTTTTAGACATTGATGGTTGACAGTAAACTTCAAGAGAGTCGGTTTGCTTATCTTTTTATCAGTGTTATGAGAACCGGACTGGACTTCGCATTTCGATCGGTCTGACTGCTGACCGGACTTAAAAACGACTTTGATTTGTAGTCTTAACCAAATGAAGTTTGAACCACTTTGAACCGAGGAAATTCCGGTCCGATTGTGTTAAACCTGGTTCAACCGCATTAACCTTGGAAGTAAACCGGAAGGTTCAATTAAAAAAGATGAAGATATGTTAATTCAATATAATTATATATAATTATTAATTATATGAGACTTTACATTTACACATAATTATATTTTGCTAGATAAAAATTATTAATTATGTATAAAATCATTCGGTCAGACCATACAGTTTAACGATTTAAACCGATTAAACTTAATACATGACCTCTTCCATTTTAATATCTGGCCCAGCTTTCCCAACATTGCATTAAGTTTCTAATGTTAAAGTAAGCGTGTAATATGCTTAATTAATCACACACGTTATGGAATTCAATGAACCAGAACAAATTATAGCCTAATGGATCAAAATATAAACAAATTATCAGAAATGATGTAAAATATTAATGAGTAGATATTACTCAATTAATATTCTATAAATTTATTAATTATAATAATTCAAATTTATATTCCATTTTTGTAATTGATTCATATGTTGAAACAAAAAATAGAATAAAAATTGAATTAAATATTAATATTCTGAAAATTTATTATTTACGATTATGTCAATTTATATCCATAATGAGCATTGCTTAAAATTAGGGAATTATAAATAATTTAATCAAAATATAAATCAAATCAATTGATTATCACAATCAAATCAAATTGCTTTAATATTTTGATTGTC
This sequence comes from Lupinus angustifolius, assembly GCF_001865875.1. NCBI lineage: Eukaryota > Viridiplantae > Streptophyta > Magnoliopsida > Fabales > Fabaceae > Lupinus > Lupinus angustifolius. The sequence continues at coordinate 7,838,185 of NC_032026.1, read as the reverse complement.
ACATCCTATTAAAAATAAAAAAAACGCCATAAAAAATTAAATCACAAAACTAATTGTGAGGACAATTATTTAATTTTTAGATAACAAAATAAAAGATATTCAAGGCAATCATGCCTAATAATTTTGGCTTCTAAAGTGTAACTAACAATTGATTAATTGTGTATATTGTCATTTTTGTAACCGGGTGAAATTTTTTGAACTTTTATGTTTCTTTATGATAATATTATTTAATTATTTATCTATCTATTTACATATATAATAAAAAAGGTTCCTCATGACATGTGTCAATCTCTCAATTAAAACTTTCCCTCTAAAACATGTTTATGTTAATCATATGTACCTTTCAACATTGTATATTCCCTGTTTGTACATTGTATATTTTAATACTACTGATTAATGTGCCTATTTGTTTTTTATTCTATGAAGAATTTACATCTTACAATAAAAGGGATTGAATCCCTTTTCACATGTGAATTACTTCTCTCTCCATTATCATTTTATATCTCCATCTTCTTCTCTCACTATTTTAGTTCATATTTCTCTCTTATTCTCTCTCGTGTCTACAATCCAATGTTTCATTCATCAATCTTCATTTCGTTTAAACCTAATATGATGATTTCTATATGCCGCTACTTAATCTCTCAATCTTTATCAATGTAGTTTTGTTCTTATTTTGTAAATATGTTGTTTAAAGTGCATTTTTATTGATATTTTTATTCATTTGTTTATTTCTAGATATGTTCTTATTTTTAAATATGCTCTTATTTTTTATATCTTTTAATTGAATTTTTGTTTACTACGTATATATATTCTTATTTCTCTCTTATTCTCTCCCATGTCTACAAACCAATGTTTCCTTCGTTAATCTTCATTTCGTTTAAACCTAATATCATGGCTTCTGTATTCCGCTACTCAATCTTTATCATTATAGAGTTGTTCTTATTTTGTAAATATGTTGTTTACAGTGCATTTTTATTGATTTTTACATTCATTTGTTTATTTCTAGATATGTTCTTCTACACTGAGATAATGAAATTAAAGAATTATTCTTCTACACTCAGATAATGAATGTAACATATGATCATTGTGTTCTAGGATGTGAGGTTTCTCTTCTCCAAATGTTGAAACAAAGAATATGGACAATTCGTATTTCCCGCTTTAGAAAAATAATCACATGAGAAAAAATATTTTAATAAATATCATGTGAGGGAAAAATAATTGTGCAAAGCAAAATAAAGTTGAAGATTTTAGTAAGATAAGGACACAAAGACATAAAACTAACCTATAGAGATGCTTTAAGGGAGAGTCAAACTACAAATGAAGAGATAATATGATAAATGTGAGATGAGATGATAAATGCGAGATAAGATGAGAAGATAAATAAATTCATAACAAACAAACAAATACAATATTGTAACTAAATGTGTGTGTATATATATAAATGAAGATCAAATACATAACATAGTTTTGAGGTTTGATCATTGTTAATGATGAAATCCTTGTAAATCAGACGCTAAGGAAGATGATTATTGGAAGAACAAATCTAAAAAATAATAAAATCAATCATACCACATATACAAAATCAACAAATCAATGAAATACTAAAAAACAAAATCAAAGAAAAAATAAGAAGATATATACGTAATAAACAAAAAATCAATTAAAAGATCTAGAAAATAAGAACATATCTAGAAATAAACAAATGAATGAAAAAAACAATCAAAATGCACTTTAAACAACATATTTACAAAATAAGAACAAATCTACAATGATGAAGATTCAGTAGCGGGATACAACAACTATCATATTAGGTTTAAACGAAATGAAGATTGACGAATGAAATATTAGATTGTAGACATGTGAGAGAAAAAGAGAGAAATAAGAATATATACATAATAAAAAAAAACCAATTAAAAGATCTAGAAAATAAGAACATATCTAAAAACAAGAACATATCTAAAAATAAGAACATATCTAGAAATAAACAAATGAAGGAAAAAATCAATAAAAATGCACTTTAAACAACATATTTACAAAATAAGAATAAATCTACAATGATGAAGATTGAGTACGGGATACAGAAGCCATCATATTAGGTTAAACGAAATAAAGATTGACGAATGAAACATTGGATTGTAGACATGGGAGAGAAGAAGAGAAAAATATGAAACGAAAGAGGGAGAGAAGAAGATGGAGATTTGAAATGATAATGGAGGGAGAAGTAATTCACATGTGAAAATGGATTCAATCCATTTTATTGTGAGATGTAATTTCTTCATAGAATAAAAAACAAATGGACCCATTAATCATTAGTATTATAATGTACAATGTACAAAAGGGAATATACAATGTTGAAAGGTACATATGATTAATATTGCGAAAATAATGTGGAAGCATAAAATGAATATTGTGAAATTTTCTCATTTAATTATCAAGGCATGAAAAGCCTTATTTATAGTGTAAAGTAACTAGCTAACAAACTAATAAACACATGTTGAAAAACAATTCAACATGTGATAAATGTGTAAAATATGTAAAATGTGTAAAATATGTAAAATGTGGTAGCTTTGTTCTTCATCATCCCCCTCAAACTGGAGGGTAATTGGCAAGCTTGATAATTCGATTTGATATTGTGACAATGTAATGGATCGGAATCTCGATCCTAACATGATTAGATTTTCTCAATCACTTGAGCTTGTTGTTGTTGATGTAGTTGTTGATCTTGTTGTTGTTAATCTTGTTATTGTTGATCTTATTGTTGTTGATCGTGTTGATATTGTTGTTGTTGATCTTGTTGTTGTCGTTGTTGATCTTGTTTTTGTTGTTGATCTTGTTGTTGATCTTGTTGCTAGAGGACTTAATATTTGTCCCCAAATTTGTGATAACTTCTTTTCTAGTATATTCTCTTGTGCTTTGACTTCATTGTCAATGCTAGTTTGTGGTAGATACTCCTGAGAACTCTCTAATTCGTTGGTTTCATGTACAACAATAGTCTGTTTTAGCTTTCTTGTCTTCTTTGATTTTGTTTTACCATTACTTCTAAGAGAACTGATTGTTTTCTCGCTTAAGCGAGACAGCTCTCGCTTAAGCCACAACTGCCTCAAAAATGGATGTGCCCTCGCTTGAGCGAGACAGCTCTCCCTTGAGCGAGAGGGCTACATATAGACATGACTTCTTTTTAAGTCGTCTGAATGATAACTCTCATATATACGAGAGCCTAACGGCATGTTTGCCATCAAGAAGTTGTAAAGGTAAACAATTATATGAAATTCTTGATAGTAATAAAAGTAAGGAATTGCTTTGTTAAAGGCGAGGCCTGAGGGTGTGATATTATACCCACACAACAAGATCGTTTGACCGTAAGAGACTTAGCTAGATGAGTCGTCCAGGATGATTCAGCGATGGTTCGCAGTGGTGCTGATAAATATTATATTGTGCCCATGCAGCAAGATCATCTGACCGTAAGAGGCTTGGCTTGAGAGCCGTCCAGGATAATTTTGCGATGGTTCGTAGTAGTGCTGAAATTATTCTCTTTTTGTTTATATGTTAAGATCGGGACCCACTAGAAGCATTCCCGATGGGAGATGTCTTAGGATGGGCACATCACTAGAAAAGATGGATTAACAAACATAATTTGCTAATTTTGATTAGGGTGCATATTCATGGTAAAAAATGAAGTAGTGGAGAGGAAATGTACGGGAAACGAATGAGCCCCGAGATGTTGAGAAAGACGGCGTTGATGGCGGTGATTCGTTAGCAAAGTCTTGAGAGAGAGTCTAGATGAGACGAGTCTAGGTGAGACGAGTCCCATGTATTCCTGGATGATGTATTCTGTTGGATCAGAGAGTGCTCACAGCGCAAACTAGACGATATTTGACAACCCCTCTTTGCAATCAGGATCAACGAGAGGGATGCCCAGAAAGTGTTTGATACGATACCATCCTGAAATGGATAGTTCTGTTGGAACAGATCGATCATATATCCTTGCGAGGAATAATTTTGGTGCGATCAAATCGGCTTTTTATGGGAATTGTACTCTCGGTTATTTCCGAATAGTTATTAGGAGGATAAAGGAGTAAGGATGGTGGACTCATGCATCGCATTGCATACATGATATTCTTCGATATTGATTCTAAATTATCGAGTTTTATACTACATTCATCGTTATTATATGTGTGTATGATCACATGATATATTTGTATTCGTGTGTTATCTTGGTGTATTATTCCATGTAATTCCATGACGTCGATGACAAGTTTTTCATAGATGTTTTACTCCCTCTCTTTTCTTCTGGTGTATTTGTATACATGTTCAGATGGATCCATCAACGCTGATCTGAGGTTATCGCTTTACTATGTCCCATGAGGGCAATGGAGTGTTGAGGGTAATCGACACACTTACACATGTCCTTGTGACCTGGAGCTAGATTGGGTAACCAATGGCTCAGTTCTGCATCTTCCACCTTACTATGCAGTTCGGGAAGCATCATTCACTTTGCCCGATCGAAGACCTGCAACCGCCGGACTTTATGTACCGGCTGAAGCTCAAGGCGTACCAAAAGCTGTTAGGACCTTGCCCCAAACAAGATTCTCATCATCAGGATTGGCGCCACGAGAGACAGATGGGGCCATGCCAAGGGGGTACACCCCAGACCCCTCGATGGATTAGGGAGCGGATGAAGTGGAGGAGGAGGAAGACAACAACGACTGTGTAGAACTTATCTGCATAGAAGATTCAGTTGAGGTCATTGAGATCTCTTCTAACTCGGAGGTGGAGGAAGACCCTAGCGAGACTTCCACTGCACCTCCACTTTAGGAGGTTTCTCTTTTGTTTTGTTGTGATAGGAACCTATGTGAGGTACTTTTTGTAATGCCAATGCCCCGACATTGTTTTTTTTTGTATTTTTAGTTTTTTTTAATTATGGCGGTGATTAGATTTCGCCCGGTAAACAATTCTGTATTTATTCAAGAATTTTACGAATGAGAAGTATTCAGAAAAGAATTGTGTTCATTTAATTATCTTCAATGTATTAAGAATTTTATTTCCGCAAGGTTTGATAATGTGACGTCTTGAAAATGGAATAAGGTAAAAGTAAAAATGAATTGTAAGTTATAGGTTACATAAAAGAAAAAAAAAGAAAAAAAGGGAAAGAAAAATTTACCCATTTTTCTAAGAGATTAAATATATTAAATATGAAATAGTTTTCGGGGCGTTACATAAAGTGGTATCGGAGCGGTTCAATCCTATCCGGCCTGAGCATGACCTTACACGCTTTCTTGTGTGACTTTGTATGATTGTTTCATTGTTTATGATCTTCATTTGAAGATGTAAATATTATAAACTTACGATTAGAGGATTAACTTATTCAAATCTGATGCACTTAGATTTCAAATGGATGGATGTGGAACTGCAAACTTGGACTTCATGGTTGCAATGACGGTGGCGATTCAGAGTGTGAATGCTAACTTGCATCAAGTGAATCAAAAACAACAACCCCAAGGACCTGCATTGTACAGGGGTTTGGACGAGTTCTGTCGTCGTAACCCACCTAAGTTTGAAGGGGGATTTGCACCAAATGCTGCTACTAACTGGATCCAAGAGTTGGAGAGGATTTTCTGGGCATTGATGTGCACTGAAGAGCAGAAGGTCACCTATGCAAACAACAAGTTGTCAACTGGACAACTTTCAAGGATACATTTCTACAGAAATACTTTCCGGCGGACATGAAGACTAAGAAAGAAATGGAATTCCTGCGTTTGCAGCAGAGGAACATGTCAGTTGGGGAGTATGCTGCTATGTTTGAGGATTTGGCAAGGTATGCCCCACATTACAATCAAGTGGATAGTGAAAGGTCCAAGTGTGTCAAGTTTGAAGAAGGATTGAGGCACAACTTGAAGGTGATGTTTGCTCACTAACAAATACCAGATTTTCCAAATCTGGTCAACAAATGCAGAATCTACGAGGAGAGTGTGAACGCAAGGAATGCCGCACTCAAGAATGCTATTCCTCAGGGAAATTCCTACGACCCTAGAGGAATTTGGGTCAGAATCGTGGAAGGGAAAGCCTTTCCACCACAACAAGAAGTCGATCAAACAACAACAACCACAATAATAACAACAACCAAGGTTTTCAAGCTGAGAACTCCAACAACAACTCATGACATTAGTGCTCGAAGTGCAAGGGAAAGCATTTCGATGCCAACTGCCCTATTTGCTATCACTACAACCGACCGGGACACATCAAGCCGGTGTGCCCTAAGCTGAAGAAAGAAGGAGTGAATGTTGTTCGGGCGGCTAGACCTCAGGCCAAAGGAAGGGTATTCACCATGAGCGAAGCTGAGATCAAGGAGGATGAAGATCTCATTCAAGGTACATGTCTTGTTAATGAGATTTCTTTATCTGTACTGTTTGATTCGGGTGCGACCCATTCATTTATATCCGATGATGTTGTTAACCGATTAGAATTGCCTATAGTTCACTTACCATATGATCTAGTTGTGTCAAGACCCATAAATGAACCTGTCATAGTCTCAATTGTATGTTCACAATGCCCCATAATATTAGATAACAGAACTTTCCTAGTAGACCTGATATGTCTACCCTTATACCAATTAGATATCATCTTAGGAATGTACTGGCTATCCAATAACCAGGTTCTCTTGAACTGTTTTAACAAAACAGTAGTCTTTAGCAACCCTAAAGACCCAATAGAACCTCGTTATGAAACCAAAAGCACAACTGCCAATCAAATGGAGAAGTTCTTGAAGGAGGGAGCCCAAGTGTTCATGATGTTAGCATCGTTGGAGGGGAAAGAAGGAGGAGAAATTCAAAGTATACCAGTGGTTCGGGACTTCTCTGAAGTCTTTCCGGACGATATTCCTGGTTTACCCCTAGTAAGGGAGATAAAGTTCGCTATTGATTTGGTTCCTAGAACTGGACCAATCTCTATAGCTCCCTATAGGATGGCACCGTTAGAGTTGACAGAGTTGAAAAAACAATTGGAGGATCTGCTGCAGAAATAGTTCGTCAGACCGAGTGTTTCTCTGTGGGGTGCTCCAATTTTGTTTGTAAAGAAGAAGGACTGTAGTATGAGGTTGTGTACTGACTACCGACAACTGAACAAGGCAACCATTAAGAACAAGTACCTGTTTCCAATGATTGATGACTTGATGGACCAGCTGAGAGGAGCTATAATATTTTCAAAGATCGATCTTCGATCGGGGCATCAAATACGCGTAAAGTCAGAAGACATTCCGAAAATAGCTTTTCGGACGCATTATGGCCCTTACGAATACCTCATAATGCCATTTGGTGTGACCAACGCCCCTGCAGTATTCATGGATTACATGAACATTATTTTTCATCCATACCTCAACATGTTTGTAGTCGTGTTTATCGATGATATCCTGATCTATTCAAAGAATCAAGATGAACATGTCGAACATCTGCGAGTGGTACTGCAGATTTTGAAGAACAATCAACTCTATGCCAAACTTTCAAAGTGTGAGTTTTGGCTAGAGTCGGTAAAATTTCTCGGTCATGTAATCTCGAAAGGAGGAATTGCCATGGATCCTGTGAAAGTGGAGACAATAATGGAATGGAATTCTCAAAAGTCGGTGACGAAGATCAGAAGCTTTCTCGGATTGGTGGGGTACTATAGGAAATTCATTGAAGGATTTTCAAAGTTAGCCTTGCCACTAACTACACTAACGAGGAAGGACAAACCCTTTGTCTGGACGACGAAGTGCGAATCAAGTTTTCAAGAGTTGAAGGAGAGGTTGACCATAGCGCCTGTATTAGTCTTGCCAGACCCGAACGAAAACTACAGCGTATATTATGACACTTTGAAGCAAGGATTAGGTTGCATGTTGATGTAACAAAGGAAAGTAGTGGCTTATGCGTCAAGGCAGTTAAAGACACATCAGCAAAACTACCCAACGCACGATCTGAATTTAGTGGTTCAAGTAGGACCTAAAAGTTTGATGTTAGGTATGCTTACCATAACAAATGAGTTTTTGGAACAACTGAAGGGTTTACAAGGTTCGGATCCAGAACTACAAGAAAAGAGAGTCTTGTTGGCTGAAGGGAAAGCTCGAGAATTTCAGGTAGGAACTGATGGAGTACTCAAATGCAAGAACCGAGTCTGTGTGCCAAGAGATCCCAATTTTAGAATGGAAATCTTAGACGAAGCTCATGAAAGCAAGCTAAGTATTCATCTGGGAGCTAGCAAGATGTATCAAGACCTAAAGAAGATGTTTTGGTGGTCCGGTATGAAGAAAGATGTAGCGGAGTATGACTCCCGTTGCTTAGTGTCCCAGAAAGCAAAAAATGAGCACAAGTGACCCGGTGGAGAACTTCAACCCTTGGATATCCCTGTATGGAAATGGTATAGAATTTCAATGGACTTCGTGAGCGATTTTCCACGAACTCAGAAGGGTTATGACGTTGTTTGGGTAATTGTGGATCGTTTGACGAAGACGGCTCACTTTCTACCAATCAACATAAAGTACTCTTTGGAGAGACTGGCGGAGTTGTACAATAAAGAAATAGTTTGATTGCATGGTATTCCTACAAATATCATCTCGCATAGAGACCCGCACTTCACCTTGAAGTTTTGGAATGGTTTACAAACAGCTTTGGAACCAAGTTGAGTATGAGTTCAGCCTACCATCCGCATACTAAGGGTCAATCGGAAAGGACTATCCAATCATTGGAGGATCTTCTCGGAGCTTGCCTATTGGAGAATTCAGGAAGTTGGGATGACTATCTATACTTAATCGAGTTCACCTACAATAATAGTTTTCACTCTAGTATCGGCATGACGCCATATGAACCTCTCTATGGCAGAAAGTGTAGAACACCCCTATGTTGGTTTGAGGCAGGAGAGAAAATAGTATTAGGACCCGATGTAGTTCAACAGACGATGGAGAAAATAAGGATGATAAGGGAAAACCTGAAGACGACACAAAGTAGACAGAAGAGTTATTATGACAGAAGAAGGACCTCCCCCCGAAGTTTTGAAGAAGGAGATCATGTATTTATGAGGGTGATTCCAACAACTGGCATTGACAGAGTGCTGAAATCCCGTAAGCTTACCCCTAGGTTCATAGGATCATACAAAATCATTAAAAAAATCGGACCAGTAGCTTATCAAATAGCCTTGCCACCTTTGTTGTCAAACCTACATAATGTCTTCCATGTGTCTCAACTCAGAAAAAACATTAGTGACCCGTCGCATGTTATTGAACCCGACTCAATTCAGTTAAAGGATAATCTCACTTTCGAGACTTTGCCATTCAGAATTACCGATCGGAGTGTGAAGACTCTGCGAGGCAAAGAAATCGCCTTAGTTAAGGTAATTTGGAGCCAAGCGAATGGAGAAGATGCTACTTGGGAGGTTGAAAGTGACATGAAGGAATCATTCCCCCATCTATTTTCTTAGAAGGTATGATTAATTTTCGAGGACGAAAATTTTATAAGTTGGGGAGGATTGTAACACCGTGTTTTTCATAGCACTTTTAATTAAGTAATTAGTATTAATTGATTAATTATAGAAATTAATCAGTAATATTTTAGGCTAAACCTCAGTTTAGTTTTAGTATTGTATTATGATTTTATTGCTTGCCCTATTTTTTCAAGATTTTTGGAGAATAAAAGTTTCCGAGATGATTTCAGGTCGTTTTATCGAGGTTTCGCCTATTTGTTGAGTTCCGTAACTCATAATCGAATTCCGATTTCTCTGTTGGCTTAAAAATATTATTTCTAGTCAAAATAGACACCAATAAGTTTGTCCGTAAAGCATCTCTAGATATTTTGCACCTCAAAATTCAAGTTTCGACGTTTCGGACAAATGTCATAAATCGGGAGATTTTATATTTCCGGACGAAATTATCTGAAAATGTTCGAACATGACGTTTATCAGGAAATTATATCATATCAATAAAGTTGGAAGTCATCATTTCATGAGTCACTTACTTGTTATACAAGTAATGCAAAAGCTTCCAAAAGCCTCTAAATCACTCAACAAACTCTCTCACTCCACCACCATTAGACACATCACCTATGCTAGTCTAAATCTACTTACTTTGCATTAAATTTTCTGATTTGATGAGGGTGAGGCTCTCCTTTAAGTACCTCACCCCATTCTCTCATTTGTACACTAAATTCCCTATACAAACTAAGGTAGT
>NC_032026.1:7827643-7827899 GCF_001865875.1 Lupinus angustifolius | reverse complement strand
GTGTTATGAAGTTTTGGATATTAAAGTAGTAGAAAGTCTTACCTTAGGATTTATTTTCATGACTATGAAATTAACACTTACTAACCCTTGAGGTTTTTCCTAAAAAATTAGGAGGTGTTAAGATGTTCATGAAAATTAATTTTAGTAGTATACTTGAAATAATGACATTTACCTAAAAGTCTTGATTTTATAAACTCAAAGTGTTATGAAGTCTTAGATGGTAAAATGATTTAAAAATGTTGAATCTTAATTAAGT
>NC_032026.1:7814010-7827543 GCF_001865875.1 Lupinus angustifolius | reverse complement strand
GACCCACCTCTCTTTCCTGGGAACTAGCCTGATATATATCAATTGATTACGACATAATTCCGGTATAAGTTTTATTGAAAATCTTACTTTAAAAAGTGTTATTTGATTGTAAGACTTTTAATGATAAATGATAATTCAAGGATATTCAACCTTGAATCGGATGGACGAAAGCAATTAAATTCATTTTAAATCGGAAGTTTTATCTTCGCGTAAAAAGTTATTTCGTAAGTATAATAATTATCGTCAGTTAACTAATTAACAATATTTTGACGTAATGAAGAATTCGAGAGGGGATCAGATCAAGTAAGCTCACCTGTAAACAGAGAACTAAGCGACTCGACACACTCAAGTGAGGGAGAAAACATCATGACACAGTGGTGTCCGAATATGCATCAGGACCTCCAAACTCCCTCACAAGTTTGGAGTTGCCTTGGGTATTAAGAAAGATTTTACTTAATCAATTGCATGTTTGTTTGGATTAAGTACAACAATATTTCTTATATCGATTTATATTATGTTTATATATACAAATATCATGTTTACTCTTGAATTATAATGTTTGAATGATTATTATGAGAATGATATGTATGTGATAATTGTTAAATTCAAGGTTTAAAAACATGTGATATAAATGAAATGAGAAATATTTCCCTTGAGAAAAGTAATTAAAATGATATTCAGGCTCTTCTCGCTTGAGCGAGACAGCTCTCGCTCGAGCGAGAAGTGTCTAAAGAAAACGAGTGTTTTAGCTCAGGGCGAGACAACTCTCGTTTGAGCTAAAATAGTCACCAAGACAAAAATGTTAATTTGTTTTCATTTTTCTTGTATTATCCATATTGTATATAAATGCAACACAAAAATATGATATAATTTTCATATTCCAAATTTATTCTTTTGTAATCTCCACCATTAATTAATATAAGGAGTGTAATATTTAGTGTAAAGATTTATACACTTTCATTAATTTGAATTATTTTTTTGAAGAGTCAATGAAGATTAAATTTTAATAGTGGATGATATAATAACAGTGTATAAAACTCATATATTATCAATGCATATATTTTTTCTCAACTACAAAAACTTTCATGCATTATTTTATTCTTTTCTATTAATTCATCACAACTCTTCTACACATTTTCTTACTTCTACTTTCATCACCCCAATAAGAACACATATGACAACTACTATAGTACACTAAAATCATTTAATGACACCCTGATGATCGCTAGAGGCACAAAATATGAAATTTGCAGAAACTTTGTGTATATCATATCAATCACCACAATTTCAATTTCATCACTTTATTAATTTTTATAAATTTCTAGTTTTTATTAAGTTTTTACAATATATATCTTATATTCAATTTTTTTCTTGAAGAATTATAACACGAAGATGATACATGAGAAAAATAAGATTAAATGTTAAGAAATGACATGATAATATTATTTAAGTAAGAGAAAGTAAATTTTTTTTTTCAAAATTGATGTTTTAATACATGAAGAACTTATCAATTTATTTTTTCAATGTCAAATTCCTTAGTTCCTCGATCTCTTTTATAAATAAATTTAACTAATTTCATACATATTAAGAAAAAGTACTTAAAAGCAATAATTTACTTTGTTAGAATAAAAACATATAGATAATTACAATTACTATTTAACAAGTAATTTTAATTAAAAATGATATTGGAAAGTTTAAAATATGAAATAAGTTTTTTAAACTTACTTTTCGAAAGTTTAAAAATAAATAAATTTGCTTATATGTAAAGAGATGAGATTCATTTATTTCAAGAGTAAATTTATTATTCTAATGATAATTTTATCCACATCTTAGCTATCAATTCTAAAAAAATACAATTGTTTAAATTAATGAGTAGGTCTAAATCATTAGATTTTGTAGAATTGATGACTAAAATATGAAATAAGTTTTTTAAACTTACTTTTGGATTAAGTGTATCTCCTCTCATATTTACAATAAAAATATTAGTATTTAGAAAATATTTCTTAAAAGTATTTTTGAAAAAATACCCTACTAAGGGAATAATAATTCTTTATTGAAATTGTATCTCAAACCATATATTCAAATAAAAATAATAAATATTTTTTTAATAATATAATATACTCAAGTTAATATGAGAGTTTGAGATATAATTTGTAACAATATATTATTTTTGATCTTGAGGGTGTCAATTAAGAAGAAGTCAGTCTTGTAAGGAAACCAAAAAGACCATAAAAAAGTCTTACATTTCAGCAACACAGGTAAGGCAATCCTGTCTGTTTTTGTTTTTTACCTTCTCCACCTTCTTCTCCTTTTTCTCCCTTTTTTCACTTGTAAAGTTGTAACAATCTCCCTCTGTTACTTCACTTTTCTTTACTCCAAAGAACCCTTCTCCCTCAACCATGACATACCCAGGTTGATTCTCTCTCTCTCTCTCACCCTTTTTCCCATTATTCTTGTTGGAATCTCATACCCCATTTTTGGTTCTGATCCAACTCTTCCATTTCACCTGTTTCCACACTTTTTCACCTCAACCCTTTTATTGGGTCATTTTCTATTTTCCTTTTTCTTTGTTCTGTAAGCTATGTTTCTATTGCTTATGCCAAAAATAGAAATAAAAATGACTGCTTTATTATTGAAACATCTACATTCGATTTTGTAGAAGCTGATTTTTTTAGTAGAAATTAAAAAACAATAAAGGGTTTCCTTTTTTATCTGTTTATATCTTGTGGGGTTAGGTAATTATTATACAAAGGTGGATCCTTTTTTCCTATCACTAGGTGGATGCATATTTGCTGAAAGTATATAACAAAATGCAATTGAAGCTTAATGTTTTTGAATTGAATCATTTCATTCCTGAATGTATGTGTTTTGATTTGCTTTTTAAAGGTTGTCATATCTATGTTTTAATCAAAACTCATTATATTGTTGACTATGCTGTTCTTACACTTTTTCTGTTCAATAGGACCATAAATTAGTTTAGTTGTGAAGGAACAATGAAATTCTGATACTAAAATACAGTTATTATCTAATTGTGTATGTAGTTCCAATTGCGATCGATAAGCTGCTTATGAGGTATTAGCAACTTACTGAATTCAGAGATTTGTTCTGAGAAGATAAGTTGAACACACTTTTCGAAGATGCCGTATTATATTCAGAGACTTTATAGGCTATGCAAGGCGTCCTTTTCACCAGATGGACCTGTGTCTGAAGAAGCTATTGCAAGAGTTCGCGAGAAGTTAGGTATATTGCTCGTTTTCCTTTGCTTTTGTCGTTTAGTTTCAACTTCCTAGTGTAATTTTCTTAGCTTTTTGGAACATTTGATTTTCATGTTCATGTAAATTATATGCAAGAAGACCTATTCATCATGGGTTCATTGGTTGAGCATCGTTCCTTAGAAGCGACACATAGGTGACAGATCTGTTTCCTTCATGGAGTGTAATACCTAATGAAGAATAAAAATTGTCAACACATAGACTAAATAGTTCGGTAATTTATTGCTATATTATACAACAACCAAGTGTCAGTCTTACCAGGTGGGATCGATTACCGGGATTGAACAATGCTATAACACTATAATAAATCATGTCTATTAACAAAATATTGATCTTTAAATCTTTGATTGCTCATGGTCTCACATTGGTCTTGACTCCATCATGCATATCCTTGATTGCTCGAACATAGGCAATCCAAACTCCTTTGTTCTCTAGAGATTTTTACAATACCTCTTTAGACACCTTATCATTCGCATTCTCTAAATCAATTAAAACCATGTGTATGTCCCCTTGGTTCCTTTGGTATCTATTCGTCCATCACCGTAACAACTAACAAGTATATACCATCCATGCTCGACCTCCATGACATAAAACCAAATTGATTTTCAGTATACACATTTCTTGTCTCAACCTCGACTCAATAATCCTCTCCCAAAGCTTCATAAGTTCATAGTATGGCCCATGAGCTTTCCCCAATTGAACGATTTTGTATATCTCACTTGTTCTTAAAAATAGGGATTAAAATGTTTCTCATCCGCTCATTATTACATCGTTGATCCATGCCATAGAGATTCGTCAAAGTTTTATATTGGTTGTCGACTGTATAATACAACATTCACCTTTTATCTAGACTTAGGATCAACTATATCTAGCACCAAGCACACACAAACATGTTTAATTTATTTTTCTAATTTCTATACCATTTCAACAAAACTTGAACTTTCCCTCTCTGTCAAACATTTGCCTCTGCTAGTTCTGTTTGAGAAAGTTTAGGGTTGGTCATTTTCTGGGGTTTAGAGGCTGAAGGTTAGATTTTGAGGCTCAGTAAAGAAATTTTTTCCATTAAGCTTGTCTATTTTCTTGTTAAGAAGAGTTGAATATAAGTCACAATTTTTTTTTCAGAAGTGAAATAAGGGTTACCATTTCCTGTTTAAATTTTAGGATGAATTTAGATTGTAAAAAAGGATAGTTTTTGTGATGAAGCTTTTACTAGGTGTACATTACAGTTTTGCATTTGAGTTGTCTCCTGAATTTTGGTTCTGTTACTTCCAGCACCATACTTTTTTCTCTCTTATGACTGTCTGTCTCTCCACATAATAGTTTTCCTGTCCATTTGAGATTTTTTGTAATAACCTTTGACGTAACGTTTCAGAAAAAATAAAACCAGCAGATGTAGGTCTTGAAAAGGAGGCACAAATGGTTCGTACTTGGTCCGGTCAAATGCTTGAACGTAATGGGGACTACCAATCACCACCACCAATTAAATACTTGCATTTGCATGAATGTGACAGCTTCTCTGTAAGTAATATGTTTCTGCGTCATGTGTATTCATAGTCCACAATTTTACAACATCTGGCCCTTAAATTAGGTATAGCTACTGACATTTGATTGATAATTTCATATCTTTCGCAGATTGGAATATTTTGCATGCCCCCCTTGTCTGTTATTCCTCTCCATAATCATCCTGGGATGACAGTGTTAAGCAAGCTCTTATATGGCTCAATGCATGTTAAATCCTATGACTGGGTTGATTTCCCAGGCCCAACTGATCCATCTGAAGGTTTGTTCTCTATCGATTTATGTACTTTTATATTGCTACATCAAAATTTTAGTTCCCTTTTTGGCTGTAGCCCCATGGGACTGGGTCAAGTGTTGAATGTGGTTACCCCTCGTTTTTTCTGTACCATTCTTATTGAGGTAGGACAAGATGTATTATGTCATCATTCTTCAAGGGATAAGGAAATTAATATTGACATGCTAGTGGTACTCTTCATGTCTGTTTGCGAGTTGGTTTTTGGTGTTTGGAGGGGAAAGGGGAGGAAGAAGGTTTGGGGAGCCATGAAATACACTTGTAAGAGGGTTCCCGATCCCAAGTGTTCTCCTCCCTTCCCAAAAACCGACTCGCAAACAACTCCTAAGAATTTAAACTGGATGGATTTTGTTGGTCTTTATCTGTCTAGCTCGACCTTGGTTGAAATCTAAGTTCTAGTTTTACTTTAGTGTTGAAGTTCATAGATTTCAGTTGTTTGAAATAGGAAAGCACTTACAATGTGGTTGTTTCCCTAGTCAGTGGTTGGATAATGTTGTAACAAGAGTTGTGATACTCACATTGACCATTTGATACATTGGATTTGAACTCACATGCTTAACTATGGGCTTATGAAATGTGAAATTTGATCACTAAAATGAGCCAAAACAATAGTCTGAGAGATGTATTTTTATATGACCATATTGGTGAATTTGTCTGATTTGCTTGCTTAAGTCGATTTATAATGTTAGAATTAAACAAACCTGATCATCGAAGATGGTCAAACATGGAATGTTTTTATTTTACTTGTATTTGCACGTCTATGAACAAAAATATCTTTTTTTCTATTTCTAAAGATTTATCATTTGAGAGATCATTTGAAGAGTGTTCCATTCCTTTTATTTTAAATGTTATTTTCTTCAAGGATAGTATAAATCTTTTCAGTAATAAGAATATGAACTTGTGTGCATGATACTTTTTAATTTGTCATTTGAATCAAAGTAAAAATAAGTCCAAACTCCATACCCAGCAAAAGTAAAAATGTTCAGACTCAAGGATGTGAATCAACCGTTATCGTGTATCATTTTCATGGACAGATACATAGTAGTTTTGCTTGATACTCATTGTTGCTGCTATATTTAAATGTTGTCCTTTTATCTCAGAACACTTCATCACCTTTTTCTTCCATGGTAGGTTTCCTCCCTCCCTATAAATGCTGTGTTTTAACCAATTTTCTTCATTTTTAAACTTCGCTACTCTTTTCATCAGAGTAGTCATTAGTGCCAAATGGTGGTGCTGCAGGAATCATGTCCATTGTGGCTGCAATAGCAGATTATTCGTGGACAGTTGTGGGCTTGTGGCTGCAATTCTCTGTTTGCACACTTCTGTTCTGCAACCAATCCATTTTCCAACCAAATCCGAGCAGCTTATGAATTTTCCAGCCCAGCTGACCCTTTTTTCTGGCCAAGCCCACCCCTTAGGGTCTGCTTGCGAGTTGGTTTTTTGAAAAGCAATGGAAGGAAAGGTTTCAGAGCCATGAAATACACTTGTGAGATGATGTTAATCCCTAGTTCAAGTCTTCCCTTTCCATTCTTTTCTCTTTAAAACTAAATTCGCAAACAAACCCTTAATAACCAAGCCCATCCCTTTTCTGGTCAAGCCGCACCCTTTCTGACAAGTTAATCCTTGTATAGGTTGCCTTGTTCGGCATACAACTTTCTCTTTGTCTTTCTATCCTCCCCACACAACTTTTATTTTGCCACCATCTTATTTTAGCCCTTGTCTATTGTTTTTTTGTCAATGGAAATACTGTTCACTGAGTTAGCCTGGAAACTCTATTTATTATTCATAATTGAATGAAGTTTTATAACTGTTAGGATTACTAGTTATGTTTTTTTTACATAAACTTATGAGGGTGAGCTTCGGCGGAATGTTAAGTTTGCTTACCTTGTGACCTGGAGGGCATGAGTTCAAATCTTGGAAACTACCTCTTCGCTTGCGAAAGTAAGGCTGCGTATATGTAACACTCCTCAGACTCCATTAGGTGAGAGCCTAATGCACTGAACCACCATTTGTTTGTTTTACAAAAAAATGTTTTTTTATCGTAGTTGCTGTGTCATTGTGGCAGCCATCCCACTTAGCATTATACTGCATTAGTATTTGTGGAAGTTGCTGCTCTGTACCCCTATCCTTCTTTGACTACTATGATTTTCCTCATTACGTATTTGATAAAGATCAATGCCTAATAACTTTTGTTTATTGGCCCACAACAAATTTTTGAATTGACAGCTAGAGCAGCTAAACTTGTCAAAGATACACAGATGACAGCACCAACTGCAACAACAGTTCTTTATCCCACTCTTGGAGGAAACATACATTGTTTCACAGCCATTACTCCCTGTGCAATCTTTGATGTATTATCTCCACCCTACTCTTCAGAACATGGAAGACACTGCTCTTACTTCCAGTATTCTCAAAGGGAAGATCTTCCGGGTAATCTTATTTTCAAATATGCTCTCTCCATATAAGCCTATCAAACCAGACGAAAGTTTACTTTTGACCCATGATTAAAGGGCATCTTTTGGCCAATAGCAACCGGAAAGAAATTGAGCTCTGACTCTGATGCCATCACAAGGTTGCATATCAAAACAATTGTCAAAGAGAGGAGTAACCCAACATATATTTAAACCATGCCTAAGAGAATGAGGCAGGCGATGTAGGACTTATTTTCCAATAGTTTTTGTAGACGTGTGTTCAAAGTTATTGATGGTTTCACCAGTAATGCCTGTGTTCTCTAAACCATACCAATGTTACCATTGTCAACATTCTTTTCAATTGCAGGTAATCTTCAGTTGGATGGAGTTACAGTTTCTGATGTGACTTGGTTGGAAGAATTTCAACTTCCTGATGACTTCGCGATCCGGAGAGGGCTGTACAGCGGTCCAGTTATTAGAACATGAAAAAAAATCTTGATTTTAGTCATATTTTACAGCAGAAATGAACCATTTAGCCAATACAATAATTTATAATCCTATTCATCTGACTATGTCAGTTAGGTATTTGGGTTGTATATAACAATGCACTCCTGCACTCTCCTTTCTAAAGTCATTGACCTCAGTTTATTCAGTAGAAATAGTTATGGTATTCAAAAGTAGACCTCAACTATGATGATTGGGCTTATTAAGTTTTGTTTGTTTATCAATATCATATCCATTTTGTTTCTTTTTGCCTTGGATCTTGATTTTAGCTCAATTGGCTGAAGCAAACTGGAGAACTCTGTCATTTGTTGTAATTGGTCAGAAAAATACTTAATTATTAAACTTTTAATTTAAATATATATTTTTTAATCAATTACAATATGTGGCACATGGAGTGAACATACTTTTTGGGACAACGGATATGTTTCCGAAGCAAACCATGTTGAATTCCATCTTAGGTCCACCCAATTCCATATACTCTTTAGCACCAAACAAGTATATAATTTTGTTTTGCTTTTATGAATGAAGATAATTTCATGCTTACCAACCTACCCAACCCTCACTGTACCAAATTATTAATGACAGGGTTAGAGGTTGGAGGGGGGAATTATTCTTAATAAAGTTGATTTTGCAGAAGTTCAAAGGATTTACTATGCTTGTTGTATGAATGCATTAGGGAGAAAGTTAGAATAACTCTTATTGTAGAGTCGCCTTAGTGGTTTGAATGTTTGTGGAGAAGATTAATAGAAACCGTTGTAAGGAGAGTAGACTAAATGAATGTTAGACCAATTCGTAGAGGAAGATGAAAACTAAGAAAAATTATAGTGGAACGATTAAAAATATAATTTAAAGATTAATGTTTTTCAATGGACATGATTTATGATAGTAATATGATGTTATTCAATTCATGTAATCGATCATATCTAATAAGATTAAGGCTTTATGATCTTTCTATAATATGAATGAAACACTTATCCTCCTCAGCATGCAGTTATTAATAAGTTTCCTAGTTCCAACCGATTGTGTTAGTGCTTGAAGATTGATTAGTTTATAAAATGTTTGTGTGAATATCTTAATCGAAGATCTTGATAGAAATTACATGGATGGAAACTTCTATCTTATTGTCAAACATTTATTGAATGTTAAATTTCATAATAAATCATTATGATATAAGCATCCTAGTAGAGATATTTCGAAGAGCGTGATGAGAGATAAGTTGAAGAGGATGACGGTGTGGGTAGGGCACACTAGGATTGATATGAGACTTGGGTAATGTTTGTTATTTATTTATTCCTAAATATTAGTTGTATCAATTTTTTGGAATTGAAAATATGCTCAAAAAAAAGTATGCTGTTTTTAAGCATGCATAGTTAAATTTAAGTGTCACACCTTGCTGTTTTTGTTTTTATTAAGGAGGGGTGTCCTCACCATGATTTGGTAGCCTATATTTTGAGGAGGAGAACAAGAATACTAAGAAGTAAGAAGATGGGTCATATCATCGGCTAGCCTGAAGATATTAATGGTTGCTTCTTGAAGTGAAAAACTTTAATCCCTAACTTAACACTCTTACCTCAAGTTCTCAATACTTCCTTGTATATGTCTTCATTTGCATGTTATGTTTGTAACCCTAGGTAGTAGGCATAGACTTACAAAGGGCAATGGGGACATTATGTTAATGATAGATAATTAAATATTTATATATAGTGTGGGTCGAGTGACTGTAAGAGAGATGTGAACCTTTTTTTATCAGCAAGAGAGATGTGAACCCTTATTGACTCAATACTATCTCATTTGAATTTTGTACGAGTTAATCCCCTTTTGGACATTGAACAAGGTCTAACCCGATCGAAGCAAAGAGGTTGGGCAGATTTTTAGGATAAGGTCGGATCTTGCTCTCTCCTATAATAGGTAACATAAAAGAAGGATGATAAAAACTATGCATAGATACTACCATAAGTCTATGAAGTATTGATACTTCAATATCCTTTACATATCCATTTCCAACACTTACCCGACACATTGATACTTTTCGGTATTCTATTGATACATATAAATAGAGTATTGAAATTATTTTTTTAAAAATAAATAAATTATAAATATGATACTTTCTCGATACTCTCAAAATTGTTTTGATACCTTCGAGATACCAAAACTGCAATACAAGAACATTTTAAGAGAGAGGAGAGAGAAAAGGCAAAAAAAAGAAAATACATAATATAATCCATTAAGTTAAGAGAGAAACACAATATTCAATTT
Source organism: Lupinus angustifolius (assembly GCF_001865875.1). Taxonomy (NCBI): domain Eukaryota; kingdom Viridiplantae; phylum Streptophyta; class Magnoliopsida; order Fabales; family Fabaceae; genus Lupinus; species Lupinus angustifolius. The sequence goes on along the minus strand of NC_032026.1, from coordinate 7,817,290 downwards.
ATCAAGTAGACTTGTAGTGAGAAAAAAATAAAGCATGTGTATTGAGTAGAAAGTAAAAACATGTGTATTGGATAGAAAGTAAAAAGCATCTCCTTAATGTTGATCATGAATTCTTTGTGAAAGTATTAAACAATGATTTCTTATGACAATATAATTTTTTGTATTTGATAATTTCTAAGAAATATGTTATTTATTTGGAATATCTTAACAACAATTATACGTTTAGTATGGTTTATGAATTATATGTATATATTTTAGATGTGTATTCAAGCCTATTATATAATGTATTTTTAAGAATATATGTATACGTATCCTCATTTTGATATGGGTCCTTTTTAGATGTAGTTTAAGTTTGCAGTATGTTGTAATTTATTAATTTTGTAAGAGATAATTTCCTAATCTCTTTAGTTTTATTTATAAAAAAAGTGCTTGGATATTGTAGCTGACTGGCGGTTTCTTAAACATTACGACAGCTTCATCATCTAAGCACCACCGCTTGGAAAATATTCAACAAAAAAGAAACCATTATAACAAATAGGACACGTTACAAATAATGCTTCATTCTTGGCTTAAAGTCAGGATCTTATACCCTATTTCATTGCCATACATGATTGTATATTTATATAGAATATCCTTTAACCCTACTTTTGGTGATGTAACCTAAGGTGTCATTTTATACAATAATTTTCTATGTAACATATGTTAGATCTATAAGAGGTTTTTGAACAAGTTACTATTCACATTATCAGGGAGACATAGATCAAGAAGACCCTTATATACAAATAGCAAGTATTCCAAACAAGGTATATAGTAGTTAACATAAATTCATGAAAGATGGCTAGAGAATTCCTTCCTAATTTCCATGGAGATGGAGCAGGTAGGGATAATAACTCTTGGGCCTTATTTTTTATTGGAGTGATCTTTTTGTCACTTTTTGTTATATCAATGATCATATTTTCATGTGGTGAGGATCCACACACACATCGAAGAAAAAGACGTGGTATTAGTGGAATCGGCGGTGATGGTGGTGGAGATGGCGGTGGTGGTCACGGAGGTGGTGATGGTGGTGGCGGTGGTCATGGAGGTGGTGGCTAAACAAATGGCTTGGGAGGGATATAATGCTATAGAGTATAGAGGTTGGTTAACATTTGTCAATAGTTTTAAATCTGAGTTTGTGACTAGGAACTAAGACTCTGATGTGAAGGGTCTCATCACGACCATATCTATAGTTGGATCAGTCTACATTTTATATACATAGTGTATAAATATCAATTAAACTATTGGAATTACTCACTAGATTCCCTTTTTAGATGTTTAGTTTTTCTTTTTTAGAAATATATTGAAGGGGAAATGTTACCTACTATGAAGAGTTTGTGTTTTTCACATAATTAGAGTTATGAAGCACTCTCTTCTTTTATTTGGATTGAAATTGCTTTTCTCCTCTTGTTTCAATTTTTGTCTTGCCAAATAACATTTATCAAAGGGAATGAACAGTGGGTAGTTTTACCCTCTTTTGATATGTGGGATTCAGTTGTATACAGAAACCTAGAAATTCAAGGTATGTTTGGTTGCTCCTTGTGTGTGGCAGTGCAATTGTTGTGGAGCTGGATGGTTCTAAGTGAGAGTCTGGTGTTTATTTTTAGGGTGGATTTTGTCATAATGGGGAGCATGACACTCTTCATCCTATTTTAAACCTTAAGGGTTTATTTTTGGTTGAGTTTTGGAGGGGAATGAGAGGAAAGAAAAGACTTTAGATTTATCTCACAAAACTCATTTCCTTTCATTTATCTCCTAAACTCAACTTACAAATAGACCATAAAAGTCTCTTTCGCAACAATAACAATAACTTCTCACTGTATTTTGGTCACTTTCTCCCAATCTCTCACCTTACTCCTTCCCACTAATCACCTTTCAACATCCACCAACCCTTGGCTTACCTCATCTTTGCTTACCAAATCAAGGTGATTTTAGCTATGCAAAAAACTTTCTACCATTTATGGAGGAGGATGAAGTTGGTCAATTATGACACTGGAGATAAAAAGTAGAAAAACTCGGTTAAGGAATGTGCTTTCTTGTGAAAAATCTCGAGTTTATCTTCCATTTTGTGAGAAATTTTGACTTTGTCTTCTGTCTTGTGAGAAGTATTGATGTTGTCATCCAATTGATGCACACAAGAAGAAATATGACAATAACCCAATAGATATCAAAGATGGAGTCACTTGAAGAAAAGGAGATTTCAAATAAATTGATGAATACTCATCACTTAGTGATAAAATATTTTTTTTTGTTTTGTTAGTTAATATTGTTATGAAGTTTCTGTTATTAGAAAATCAGTTTAGTTAAAGTTAGATTAGTGGTTGTTGTTACTTTCTGTTTTTAGTTTAGTGGATAAAAGGTTTCCTCTTGAATTGTAACAAATCATCTTTCATTTTTTCATAATTTCATATTCAATAAAATCCGAGAAGTATTATTTTCATTCTCTCTCTTTCCTTTGCTTTCTTTCCTCTTTCTTCACCGTTGCTTATTAAGTAAATATATTTATCATTAACCGAGTTCATCATGACTAATTAATAATTAGGTGACTAGGTATTCTACAATTATTATATGTCAAACTTATTATTAGATGATTATGACTCATTCACTTAATTAGATCATCACTATGTGATATTATATACCTGATAATAGTAATAAGAATATATGTACCAAAAAAGAATAAGAATACAACTCATTATGCCCTAAGTGCATTTTTGGAGAATATCTCCATCCGAAATCCATAGATTAAACACGGAAGTCCTTATGACCATGACTTTGTTCCCATACCCCAATGTTTATGCCCATACATAAACCTAAATGGAACAACTATGGTCTAGACCGAAGAAACCCCAAATGAGTTCATGGTGAAGATGAAAAACATATCTTGTTGAGCCATTTCCGGAATCTCGAAGGTATGAGGATGCGATGATCTTCCAGATGATAGAGTGCCGAATGGTTTTCCTTAGTTGCTCTCTAGAGGGGAATGAGAGAATGCCTTATGCTTAAGAGAGTGTGTTATGTTTCTTATAAGGAGCCTTATGGTTGCCTTATGTTATATATCAAAATGGATGAGTTGATAGTGTTATATCCTTATGGATAACACTATCCTCATCCTACCTTATTCTCCTCAACCTTACACCCTGAAAACCTGTTGCTCTACAAATGGGGACCATAACCCATAAAAGTAACCCCGTAGTGGTTACTACTTTAGTTGCAATAATTCTGATTTAGTCCCTTCATCAAATCA
>NC_032026.1:7813520-7813910 GCF_001865875.1 Lupinus angustifolius | reverse complement strand
ACTAAACCAAAATATCCTCACACCGTAGAACAGCCATGTGAGCAGCATGCTCATGAAAGACCTTGGGTGTGATAGCTTTTGTGAGAGGATCCGCAATCATGGAGTTAGTGCCTAAATGTTCTATGGAAAGCTGTCCACTTTGTACCTTCTCCTTAACAACTAGGAACTTAATGTCGTTGTGTTTCGACTTTACCGAACTCCTATTGTTGTTGGAGAACAACACGGCTGATTTATTGTCTCAATATAATTTTAGTGGTCTTTCAATCCTTTCCACAATCCGCAGCCCAATGACAAAATTTCTCAGCCATGATGACTGAAGTGATGCCTCATAACATGCTATATACTCTGCTGCCATGGTGGATGAAGCTACAAGGTTTTGCTTGGCAGAAC
>NC_032026.1:7812727-7813420 GCF_001865875.1 Lupinus angustifolius | reverse complement strand
CATTACTTTATAGTCTTGCATGCCATATCTTTTAAGTACCTTTTCTATATAGCTCTTTTGTGATAATCCAAGAATACCCCGAGATCTGTCTCGGTGTATCTGGATTCCTAATACAAACGAAGCTTCACCAAGATCCTTCATTTCAAAAGTACTAGATAGAAATGTCTTGGTTTCTGACAAGGTACCCATATCATTAGTGACAAGCAGTATGTCATCCACATACAAGAGCAAGAAAATATACTTGCTCCCACTGAATTTGTGATACACATAATCTTCGACTAAATTCATCTCAAAACCAAAGGAGAGAATCACCTCATGAAATTTGTGGTACCACTGACGAGACGCTTGTTTTAGCCCATAGATGGATTTTGTCAATTTGCAAACCATATTCTTTCGGTCTCCCGTTACAAAGTGTTCTGGTTGCACCATATAAATCTTTTCATTAATGTTTCCATTTAGAAAAGCTGTTTTGACATCCATCTGATGAAGCTCCAAATCATAATGTGCTACAAGAGCCATGATTGTCCTAAGAGAGTCTTTCGATGAAACCGGAGAGAAAGTCTCTTTATAGTCAATCCCTTCCTTCTGAGTAAAACCCTTAGCTACAAGACGTGCCTTATACCTCTCCACATTACCATTAGAATCCCGCTTGGTCTTAAAAATCAATTTGCAACCAATGGGTTTCTTACCTTC
>NC_032026.1:7803698-7812627 GCF_001865875.1 Lupinus angustifolius | reverse complement strand
CATGTTCTTGAGGGTTTTGAGTTTGTCCTTCATGAATTACTAACCCATCTTGAGTAGGGAAAGTATTATCAACTATGTCTTGAGGAGGTTCCAAATTTGATTCATCAAAAGCAACCATATGAATCACATCTGGAATAGATACAGATTCTTCCTCTAAGACAAAGTTTCTAACCTTATCTGCACTTATATTATTTCATGACACATATGGCTTAGCCACCAAATTAATTACTAAAGATCATTTTATATTTTGGCTAATTACATAATGGCCCATAACACAATCATAGAATTATATTTGTGACACATAAATTGTGAGAAATTCTAACATGCATGTCTACATGTTTCAATGCGTATAATAATACTCAGACATATGGTATGAATCAATTGTTGATATATTGGTTAGGTAAAGTTTAACTTTCACGTATCATTGTATCATAGTAGGCCAAAGATTAATGTTCAATTCTTGGAGATAATACTTACTAGAAGAGACAATCACTCGAAATGATTAGTAAATCATGAGTGGAGAAGACATTGTCAAACACCACAACAAATTTGATAAGATTTATATGTCAATTCATCACCCAAATTAATTATGAATTTAACATATACCTACAATATTGCATAGGAGTTTATTAAAATGACAATACAATATTTATCATTCATATATTTATCATAATGTCTCTTAAATAAAAAAAGTAGTATAATATATATTATACTGAGAGTATAAAACTCTTAGATCGTGAATACTTATATATTAAACTCTTTATAATTGTTTGTATGCACCTAATAATATTTCTGAATGCAGTTTTATTGATTAGAAAAACTAGTGCATATGATATGAAGTCCAAAACTCCAATCGTTCTCCCATATTTAATTTAGTAAGGTTTTCATAACACCACCAATAATAGCTTTCCATAATGTTGTTCACGTTTTGTGATAACGTCATTCTTAATAATCTTCAATAAATTCTCATCTTCCCTCTAGCTGTTGTTCTACTAAACCTATCTTTATAGTCAACCAAAAAATGGAAACATATATATATATATAGTTTTAAAAAAAATAGAAAATTACTAATATGAATTTTGAAAAAGTTTAAATATGTTTCTATCTTGAAAGTTTAGAGTGTTTTAATTTTAATTCCTCTTATGATATGGAAAAAACTTGAACCAAATATGGACAATAAAGTAAATAATGGAACTAAATACTTTCTATTTAAAGGTGAATTCGGTGCTAAACAATGATAGGAAGAGCCTTAATGAGATTTCATAGGAAGAGTAAAAGACCAACAACATGTCAGTCTAGTGTAGTAGTGGTGTAAGGTTTCAATAGATTCTTAAGATGACCAAAAGGTCAAGAGTTCAACTATTAGAAGTGGCACTTGTTAAAAATAACAATTACACATCTCAACAAAAAGTAGCCATAAAGTGAGGGATGTCATTGTTAGTACAAAAAAATAAAGCAATACAAAGGTGTGGGGTGTGCATGTTGGGCATGGTCTTGAACCAGCATATCAAGCCCAATTCGCTCATGGGTGCCTCAAAAGTTTATTCCTGGTGTATATAGATTGAGTTTGGGTTGTAAACTGAGTCTCGGATCTGATTCATACGAGTTCTTATATGTTTGAAAATTTTATTTAGTTTTTATTGCTCATGTGTTTGTATTACAATTAACTACTCCTGCAATTAATCTGGTATGTGTTATAAGTGAATATTAGAAGTGATGATAAAAATCTGAACCTATAAGTATCCGCTGGTAAAATCTTTACGAACACGTGTATGTGTCACTATTAGAGAACCATTTAGTTCAGATTAGTTAGAATCAGAATAATCTAAAAGGTTTTAGACTCATGAAGAAGAAGTTAGTTATAGAGTTTGTTATAGGAGTTAGTTGGTAGTTACCTCCTATATATAGTGTACTACCTTACCCTTGTAATTCATTCTTTTCATTCAATAAAATATGATTTCCTTTCTTCTTCAATTCTCTCTGATTCTCTTTCTCTTGGAAGTGCTACATTTACATGGTATCACCCAGCAATGGCCAATGCCGCTGATATTGTTGGGACCTCTTCTCTTTCTCCACCACGCTCAACTTCTGATCCTTCACCACTTCAAGTTGTTTCATCACCATTAGTGCTTCCTCTACCTTCGATGAAGCTCACCGACAAGAATTGTCTGTATGGCGTCACTTTATGCATGCTACTCTTACTTCAAATCGAGCAAATCGGTTTGTGCTCGGCACCGAAATTCCGCATCAATTTCTTAATGATGATGATCGGTTAATCAATCGAATCAATCATGCATTCCTTCGATGGGAAGAACATGATCAAACAATATTTTCATGGATTCTAAATTCGCTTTATGAAGCTCTACAACCTAGGGTTGTAAGGTGCACTCACTCATGGCAACTCTAGGTGGATCTCGATGCCTATTGCAACTCACAGACAAAAGCCAAAGGAAGATAGTTACGATCTCAGTTGTGTTCTATTTCACAAGGTTCAAGTACCATTTCTGAGTATCTGATGAAGATCAAAAATCTTGTTGATGCTCTCACCTTCATCAGTTCTCCGATTTCTCCTTCGGAACACATAGATTACATTCTAGATGGATTAAACGAAGAGTTTCAACCGATCATAACGTCGGTTGAGAGTCAACCAGATCTCCCTACACTCCACAACCTAGAATCCTTCCTTCTCACCTTTGAATCCAGAATGGAGAAGAACAAATCGAAAGCTCTTTCCGATGCACTCTTTACGAACATGGTTGTTGCTGTTCCGTCATCTTCTCCGGCTCTGTTGAGCTCTCAACCTCTTTCGTCATATCTTGATGTTCCTTCATCTTCGGTGCACTATAGTTCCAGAAACGATTCACTATCTCTGGTGTCACTTGGAGGTCATGGAGGGCTCGGTTCCTATCGGGGAACTCTCGTTCCCGTCGCGGAGGACGCTTTCTCGGTGGCAGAAACTCTGGTCGACCATCGTCGTCCTACTGCGAGTATTGTAGACGTCCATGACATGATGTTTATGTGTGCTACTATGCACCACCTGAGTTTCTTGAAGAGTTAACCTACTTGCCTCCTTTGCATTATGCCAATCGTGGTCATTGGCCACCTTATAGTGGGCCACGGGTTTCACATGCCTACCGCCCCACAACCCATCATGCCTATCCAAGGGAGTCTCCTTATGTGCCTTCAATTTATAATTCTGCAATTCCTGGACAGATTCTTTGCTTGGGCTAGGACCAGGCCCAATTCCACAATCACATTATAACACTCATTATACAAGGGGACAACATTAACCTTCTCATGTAATGACAGCAAACCTGGGACCGTATGAAACCAGAAACAACATTTGGTACCAAGACTCCAGAGCAACAAATCATCTCACAGCAGACCCATCTCTTGTGCATGAGTCGATTGAAAATTTTGGACTGGAACATATATACATGGGTAATGGAGTTGGTATTCTTATCACTCGCACTGGCAACTCCTATTTTGTTTCTCCTTCTAATCCTAATGCTACTATTGCTCTAAATAATTTACTCCTAGTACCCTCTATTACTAAAATTTTATGAGTGTCTCTCAATTTGCAAGAGATTATTCGTGCTATTTTGAGTTTCATGCTAACATCTGTTTTGTCAAAACTCAAGGTACTAATGAAGTTTTGCTTTAAGGGAGTCTCACTAAAGATGGTCTCTACGCATTTCATGGATTTTGTCCAAGATATGCTTCCCGTAGATCCTCTTTTTCTTTTAATGATAGGACATCTAGTACCAACAAAACATCTAGTGCTCATATTGTTTGTAATACGAAACAATAGCATTATAGTCATTACTTCCTTTGGCACTGCAGACTTGGTCATCCTAATGAGACCATAGTCGCACAAATAATGAAGCACTGTAAAATCCCACATTCTAATAAAACCTTTACTGATTTTTGTTCCTCTTATTGTTTGGGGAAAGCACACAAAATTTATGCCATTGCTTTTACTAGTGTGTATCATTCATATTTTGATCTCTTGTGTATGGATTTGTGGGGACCTACTCTTGTTTATTCAGTCTCGGGGTTTAGATACTATTTTTCAATTGTAGATGCTCATTCTAAACACACATGGATATTTTTACTCAAACAGAAATCTGAAACTTTGTCCATGTTTCAATATTTTCTCAAGTTTGTTCACACTCAGTTCAATAAAACTATTAAAGCTATACAAAGTGATTTTGGGGGAGAGTTTAGACATTTTACTACCTATCTCAAAACTTTAGGTATTGTGCATCGACTGTCTTGTCCTCACACTCACCATCAATAAGGAACAGTTGAGCGAAAACACAAGCATATTGTAGACATAGGTCTTTCTCTGCTATGTCATGCCAAATTACCCTTGTCTTATTGGGAACATGCATTCACTACAGTTGTTTTCCTCATTACAAGATTACCTACTCCTGTCCTTAATAATGTGTCTCCCTTTCAAATATTGTTTGGCACTCTTCCTGATTATACTAGTTTCAAAGTGTTTGGATGTGCTTGTTTTCCTTTACTTAGACCTTATAATAAACATAAACTAAGCTATAGAAGTATTGAATGTGTGTTTCTTGGATACTCTACCTCTCACAAAGGGTATAAGTGCTTGTCTCTAGATGGAAAAACTTATGTCTCTAAAGATGTTCTTTTTTATGAACATACATTACCTTTTCCATGATTCACAACATCCGCTTCGTCTAAAATGTGTTCTTCTTTTGATGCTCCTACATCTCATCATGTCCCTGTTTCTAGTTTCTCTCCTCCTCCCTTGATAACTACTCCTCTCCCTAACACCCCTATTCCATCATCTTCTACCTTACCTACTGTTACTATCTCACCTAGTCAAACTTTTTATCAGGCCCCTATTGTATCTCCCGAGTCTCCTCCTCATCGGATTCCCTCTTCTCCTGATTCGTCTCCTGATGTCTCCACTTTATCGCGGTCTACACATCCCATGAAAACCAAATCTAAGTCAGGAATTTTCAAACCTCTTATTCCCAGATCCTTTCTTGATGAAATTGAACCTGTTAACACTAGAGTAGCCTTAGCGAGTCAAGTTTGGCGTCAAGCGATGCAAGCTGAGTATGATGCCCTTATTGCTCTAGAGACATGGTCTTTAGTTCCTTTACCCCCTCACAAGCAAGATATTGGCTGTAAATGGGTGTTCCGGATTAAAGAAAATCCTGATGGAACTATTCACAAACCTGTTCAACCTATTGGAGTGGACTAAACTGAGACCTTTTCACCGGTTGTTAAACCTGTTACTATCAGAGTTCTCCTCACTCTTGCAGTCTCTTATCAATGGCATATTGAACAACTTGATATTAACAACGCCTTTCTAACTGGTCTCCTTAATGAAGAGGTGTATATGCAACAACCTGCGGGATTTCAGCATAGTGATAAAACATTGGTATGCAAATTGCATAAGGTTATCTATGGTCTCAAACAACCACCCCGACAATGGTTTGAAAGACTCAAAGGTTCTCTACTTCAGTTTGAGTTTTACTCATGCAGATGTGACAACTCTTTATTCATCCGCACTTCATCCGACTTTCAGCTATATGTGTTAGTTTATGTGGATGATATAATAGTCACTGGGTCATCTCCTTCAATGGTCTCTAAAGTGATTAAAGATCTTAGTACCACATTTTCTCTTAATCAACTCGGAAAATTGGACTACTTCCTTGGAATTGAAGTCAAGCATATTTCCGATGGAACCTTACTCATGTCTCAAATCAAATATATCAGCAATCTCTTAACAAGAGCTAATATGGATACAACAAAACCAATGCCATCGCCTATGGCTAGCAATTGCAAGCTTTCTCAAGAAGGAAATGATCTCTTTGAGGATCCTACTTTTTATAGATCCATTGTTGGAGCTTTACAATATGCTACTGTCACAAGATCAGATATAGCCTTTAGTGTCAACAAAGTGTGTCAGATTCTTGGGAAACCTCTTCAATCTCACTGGACTGTTGTTAAGAGGATCCTCAAATATTTACAAGGCACAGTTTGTTTTGGCCTAAATATTGGGAAAGCTCATAATCACACTCCATTAGCGCTTTCTCCTTTTTGTGATGTTGGCTAGGTAGGCATCTGATATTGATGATCAGAAGTCTACCTCAGGTGCATGTATCTTTTTGGGACCAAATTTAGTTACTTGGTGGTCTAAAAAGCAACATACTATATCCAGATCAAGCACAGAAGTAGAATACAGGAGTCTAGCTCTTGCATCCCAGGAATTGATGTGGATAGAATCACTTCTAAGTGAACTCAAACAACACTATAGAACTCCTGTTGTGTTTTGTGACAATCTCAGCACAATTGCCATGTCACACAATCCTGTGTTACACAATAAAACCAAACACATTAAACTAGACTTATTTTTTATTCGAGACAAAATTCAAAACAAAACTCTAGTCGTCAAGCATGTATCCTCGATTTATCAAACTGCAGACATTCTCACAAAGCCTTTAAGCAACTCACATTTCATGAGTCTCAGAACTCAACTCCAAGTCAAAGACTATTTCAACATGATTAAAGAGCCCTCGAGTTCAGGGGGAATATTAGAGAACCATTCAGTTCAGATTAGTTAGAATCATAATAATCTAGAAGGTTCTAGACTCAGGAAGAAGGAGTTAGTTGTAGAGTTTGTTGTAGGAGTTAGTTGGTAGTTACCTCCTATATATAGTGTACTACCTCACCCTTGTAATTCATTCTTTTCATTCAATAAAATCTGATTTCCCTTCTTCAATTCTCTCTGGTTTTCTTTCTCTTGGAAGTGCTACATTTACAGTCACAAAGGGTACTCGCAGGTTTTACAAATGACTTTTTAAAATACTCGTAGTATATACATGCAGCTATGAGTATTGCGGTACTCACGCTTGCGAGTATCCTTTATTTATGTGATTATTATATTATCTTTAATTAAAATAAAAAGTATATTACTCTAACATTTATTGCACTATGTATATCTTTTCATTTTACTTTGTTTACATTTTTTTACAATGTTTACATCTTTTAATGATTTGGTGGTGAAACACTGTACAAATATCATTACATGTGTAGAAACAAACATATCTTGGAAAGAAAAATATATATTTTTTGTTAAGGAATGACAACAACAAATCACACAAATAGAAAACTCCAATAGATTTAGCATTTTTGCCAAATGTTCAATCAAAAGGCACACAAATTATTAAGTTTCATCCCATGAAAACCCGCACGCGGTTACAGTACAACATATTTTGTATTTAGTAGAAGTTTTTTATGAAATTAGCGAAGGTTTTTAACCTCCACAATATAATTAGCAGATGTTTCAAAAACCTCCACAGTTATGACTGCTAAAAGCGTTTTGCGAAAGTTTTAGAAAACCTCTGGTATCTTTACATTTGTAGCGGTTCATTTGTGGATGTTCTTAACCTACACTATTTGTGGAGGTTTTTAAACTCCACTATTTGAAGAGGTCTTTCTAATGTTTATCATGAATGCTTTAAACCTCCACTACTTGAGAAGGTTAATTGTGGAAATTTTCAGCCTCCACAACTCAAAATAACATATAGAGACTTACTGAAAGAGGTAACTATTATATATTTCTAGAGAATTTCAACCTCAATTTAATTTCATAATTTTCAAAACTTTAATCTCCTTAATTTATAATTATTATTTAAATATACAATACTAAATACAAATATTCTTAACAATAACAAAATTTCATTTCAAATAACCAACATAGCGTAACATAGTTGAAAGAGTTACAATTCATCCTTCACTATAAATCTAAATACACTATAAAATATCATAAAACTAAAAGTAGTCTCATATGACACTTTAAAAACAAAATATATAACAAATATCCTAAATATTGTTGGCTCCATATGATCCTCTTGCATCCAAAGGTGTATTGAGCATACTTACATCATCATTTGCCTCAAATAATAAAATGAAAACATTTATTGGGACAATAAAAAAATATTGATAATTACCACATCATTATATATAATAACTAAGAATGTAAAAATAACAACATACAACACTTCCTTGTTCACTATGATGTAATCCATAAATACAATCTTAATACTGCATCAAGTTTACTATAATACATAAAGATATATTAATTTTATCTCATTGGTGTAATATAAAGCAAGAAGAGAAGACATATATGATACCCTTCCTAACAAAAAACACCAACCAACCATTCATTTTCCTCCTACATTTACTATTAAAAGGTCATATTATGTTTGGACAGAAAATGCACAAATACCACAACTTGTACTTTCTTCAACTACACATTCACCGTTTTCATTTATTAAAACAACCAATTTTACCCCTTCCACGCCTCACCATCTCTTGGATGCATTATCAATCCATCTTTATTGCTTTCCGAAGCATGTCATCTCATATGTTTTGTAGTCTTACAACACCTATACAATCGTTCCAATCTTGGTTTGAGTAGAAAGTAGCGCAAAACCTTCGCTGCTACCTTGTTTCTCTTATTGGGTTTCCATCTAAATTTATCACAATGTTTGCATGCATCATGTTGTTACCATAGCTCGCAACAATTCTGAATGGCACGAAATAATCATTACTAGCTGAGTCACGATCAGGTCGCTCTCTTTAAGACGTTTCGTGGTACTGCTAAAATTGTGCGAACAGGCTATTGATAAGTGCCAAACATACCTAAAAATCATACACTTTTATGGCACTTACCTTAAGCATAATTGAGAAAAACCAACTTAAAACAATATTTTTTGTATAAAATATCACAATTTGGTATATTTGTGTTTGTATTGCCTTTTTATGTATTTTGTAGGAAATAAAATGAAGAAAATAAGAGAAATGATGCATGGTCAAAAAGCAACAAAAGTCAAGAAAACCAAGATGCTCAACCAGGCAGCTAAGCGTGGAACAAGCCCCG
>NC_032026.1:7794552-7803598 GCF_001865875.1 Lupinus angustifolius | reverse complement strand
TCTTGAAAGAGGTGTAAATTGTAACATAGTAAAGTGTTATCATTAAATTTTATTTGTTGAAAACACCTTTTAATATACAAAAGTGATGAATCTAACTTACTAACTTTTATTTATTGTTATTTACCTTCCGCATTTTATTTATTCTTTAATACCCACCTTCCTTAAGGAAGAAGTTTGGTTTGTTAATAAAATGAACGTGAAAGGGAGTAAATAAATAAAAGGTCACTAAATTTATTATTCTTTTGTTATTTATTTATTTATTTGTTATCTAACAACTAACTAATCATCACTTTTATATATTAGAATACCATTAAACCGATGTTGGAATTTATTCCACAAAATCGAGATGGTATTTAAAGGTACTTAATAATTATGTAATAGGTAATTGTTTCGATACCATTATACCGGCGTTAAAATTTATTCTAACAAAGCCGATGTGGGGCAAAGAATGAATGACTTATCACATGATCATTAAAGAAGTAAGTTGTAACTAGAATATTCTTGAAACCATTATACCGGCGTTGGAATTTATTTCAACAAAGCCAAGATGGTAAACAAAGAGTAAAACCGAGTTCTCTTACTTAATCAAATAAAAAAAGAACATAACGAAAATGAGAGTATTAATCTTTCAACGAATTGACACTGCTGTTAGGACGATTTGTTGAGAGGAGAATACTCCCAACTAAAATAAAAAATAAACACCGAATAACACTTGCAACAACTATCAACAACGTCATCCCCATGATAAAACAACCTAATTCTCTATTATACAATGTCTTACTACACTTTAAGAATCGCTCTCGAATACACCAGTGCAAATTCTCGAATTCCCACAGTATGACTTCTTGTGCCAATTCTTTTCCCACAATACTCATTACCAATGTCAGTTCTAGAAATTATCACGTAGGCTGCATGTGCAAATTCGCAACTACCACAAAAAGAAAGGGGGAGAAGATTGTCGGAAATGTGTCAGTGGAATATAAGGGGGGACAAAGAGAAGTTGAGAGGTAAACACCTTCAACTTGGTGCAAATTGTAATGTGGGGACGATGCCTCTATTTATAGTTTGAGGCCTCCAACAACTCCCCCATCCGATGATGCAAAATATCAAATGGCTATATGATCCAACGGTGCAAGACATTACCACCCAACGGTTCTATCACCAACGGCTCTATGTTAAATGTGAGTGTTGATTTGGTCAACAAATGGTCCAAGCCCAAATAGCCCAAAATAAAATTAATAAATGTTTATTTAACAAGAATGTTGGGCCCAAGCCCGACCCGAACACGAACACGAGCAGAGCCGGACGATGGAGAAGGTGGTGGTGGTGGTGCGCGCACGTGTGTGTGGATGGGTTTTGTTTGTGTGAGTCCTCACCCACTTAAAAAACTCATTGTACCCCTTGAGGCACACCCAAGGTTGCAACTTAAGATTTATAAAGTCTTTCAACTTTCCTCCTCCAAGCAATAAGACTAGTGAGTTTTTCATTTCACAAACTCAAAAGTCACCATAAATGGCCACATTAAGGTGCATTAAAAACCACTTCAAAACCTAATCCTTTCAACAAATCGCAACAATCTCTCACTTGAAATTAAAAAACGATTTTCGGGAATTTATGTGGTCCCAATAAGATTGTGCATAAACAAATGTGTCATGCGACTTGTACCTTTGCATAGTGAATAAGATCCAGATTTTACTAGAGTGACTTGTATTCTTGAACTCTATCTCCCGCATCAAACCACACACAACATTTTTAAAGGTGTATTCTATAAAGCATGTGCATTAAAAGTCATGCACGTCTATCCTATTATAGTGAACGCTCTAGAATTTATGCCCCAAAATTTCATAGGAAGCGGCCCCCACTTTCACATTCACATATGTGAGTCTATCAAGAGTACTCCTATAACCTAGGTACTCCACTCCAATTGGAGTATAGAGCCCATTGAGAGTTTAACTCATCCTTGCATATGTTTTAGGAATCATGCTTCTGATAATTTTATAGCATGTTCATTCTCATATCACTTCACAACTTGTTATTACTCATTGAACCTATTTCTTGTGATCTCCAGTCAGTTAGATCGGGTCACCATCATGAGTGATCCTCGTTCTAAGGGCAATAATAACATACTCTTAGAAGTATTATGGACTTTCTCTCTAGCTAGTCCTTTCATCAAATGATTTGTTATGTTATTCTCTGTGCGTACATGATCCACTCTAACAGCTCCTCTAGAGAGTAATTCTCTAATGATACTATGCTTATAACGTATTTGTTGTTTCTTACCGTTATAAAAACGATTCTCAATTTTTGAAATAGCCACGGTGCTATTACAATGGATCAACATAACTTAGATTGATTTTTCTAATAGGGGAATATCTACAAGCAAGCTTCTCAGCAAACTTGCTTCTTCACTAGCTGTTGTTAGTACTATCATCTCAGCTTCCATAGTGTATTGAGCCAAAATAGTCTGTTTCTTAGACTTACGAGAAACAACCCCAGCAACTATACTAAATATATAGCAACTAGTTGCTTTGGAATCATCTGAAAAAGTGTTCCAATCAGCATCAATGAATCCTTCTAGGACAGCTGGAAACATTTGGTAATGTAATCCAAGGTTCATTGTTTTCTTAAGGCATCTCATTAACCTTTCTATAGCATGACAATGCTCCATACCAGGTCTACTGGTAAACCTGCATAATAATCTCACAACATATACAATGTTGGGTCTAGTGCAATTAGTGACATACCAAAGGCTGACAATAATGCTTGCATATTCAGCTTGACTTACACTTTCACCAGTGTTATTAAAAAGTTTTATGCTTGGATCATATAGTGTGCTAGTAGGTTTATAATCAAAATATTTATATTTCTTTAAGACCGTTTCTACATAGTGAGATTGATCCAAAGAAATTCCTTCTTTTGACCTAGTAATTTTTATCTCAAGGATTACATTTGTCTCTCCAAGGTCTTTCATATCAAAGTTGTTACACAATAATGATTTCACATTATTCACAACATGAATGTTGGATACAAATATGATTAGGTCGTTTACATAGAGACATATGATAGTGCAAATGTCATTTTATGATTTATAATAAATGCATTTGTCACTTTCATTCACCTTAAACTCATTTGATACGATTAAGTCGTTAAACATTTCATGCCATTATTTAGGAGCTTGCTTAAGACCATACAATGACTTATCTAACTTTCAAACCTTATTTTCTTGCTCATATATTACAAAACATTCAGGTTGTTCCATATAGATTTCTTCTTCCAAATCACCATTTAAATAAGCAGTCTTAACATCCATTTGATGTACTAATAAACTATGTATCGCAACGAGCGATTTTAGTACTCTAATGGATGTTATTCTAGTAACATGTGGAAAGGTATCGAAGAAATCTACATTCTCCCTTTGCCTAAAACCCTTGGTTACAAGGCGAGCCTTGTATTTATCCATTGTGCAAATCAGGTTTCAGTTTCTTTTTCAATATCCACTTACAACCAATGGGTTTGCAACTAGGAGGCAAGTCAACTAAATGTCAAGTCTTGTTAGACTCTAAAGAATCCATCTCATCATTTATGGCATTTTTCCATAAATCAACATCCAAAGAAGTCAAAGCTTATTGGAGGGTTGATTGGTCATCTTCCAATGTATAGACCATATAATCAGGTTCATACTATCTAGCAGTCATTGATCTCTTACTTCTTCTTGGTTCTATTTCTAACGCATCTTTATTATCATTATTGTTAATCACATGTATGTGACTAGTTGTTGTGCCCCCACTTTTCTCAATATAAAAGGGAATTTCATTTCATTGAAGTCTTCATCGTTAGACTCAATGATCACTTTTGTATTAAAGTCATAAAACATGTACGACTTGATGTTTATAGCATACATTTTTGTCCCAGCTTCTTCAGTATCATATTTCTTTTCAAGTGCATACCAAATTAATTTGGTAGAGTTGTATGAGCTATAATAATCATAGAGATCATCAAACAACTTATTCAAAATGATGTTCTTACATAAGTAATCACTTTAATTCCAGGGAGCTATTTTAAAAGTCGGTTTATCCCTTTCCTCTTTTTCAGCCTCATCTGACACTACTAGCATGTCGGTTTTCAGAATGTGGGCAACCTTTCTCATAGTGAGTAAAAATTTCATCTTATGTTGCCAACGTTTGAAATTTGTCCTATCAAATAGAAATGACTTGTTCAAGTTATAGCCATTTGGTCCAGTAATATTATCTATGAATGTCATTGCACTAGAAATGTCTTGAAATTGTTGTTATCGTAGCTCGCAACAATTCTGAATGATACGAAATAATCGTTATTGACTGAGTCACGATCAGGTCGCTCTCTTTAAGACGTTTCATGGTACTGTTAAAATTGTGCAAGCAGACTATCAACCATGTTGTCCCTGGGATAAAACACTTCAGTTCTATGTTATACAATATCTTATTGCACTGTAAGAATCACTCTCGAATACACCTACAGTATGGCTATCAGTGTCAATTCTCGAATTCACACAATATGGTTGCCCATGCCAATTCTTTTCCCACAATATTGATTACTAGTGTCAGTTCTCGAAATTCCCACTTTGGTTGCATGTGTCAACTCTCAAGTGTTGTGGAAAGAAAGGGGAAGAAGGTTATCGGAAATGTGTCTGCGGAATATAAGGGGGGAGAAAGAGAAGTTGAGAGGTAAACGTCTTCAACTTGGTGCAAATTGTAATGTGGGAAGGAGACCTCTATTTATAGTCTAAGGCCTCCAACGGCTCCCCCATCCAATGATGCAAAAGATCAAACAACTATAAGATCCAATGGTGCAAGACATTACCACCCAACGGCTCTATTACCAACTACTCTATGTTAAATGTGTGTGTTGACTTGTTCAATACATAGTCCAAGCCCATATCGTCCAAAATAAAATAAATAAATGTTTATTTAAAAAGAATGTTGGGCCCAAGCCCAAGCCAAACCCGAACAACAGCCGAGCCGGACAACAACGGAGGAGGTGGTGGTGGTGGTATGTAGGGGTTTTATTTGTATGAGTCTTCACTCACTTACAAAACCATTGTACCCCTTGGGGCTCACCCCAAGGTTGCAACTTAAGGCTTATAAAATCTTTCAACTACCCTCCTCCAAACAATGTGGGACTAGTGAGTTTTTTCATTTCACAATCCCAAAAATCATCATAAATGGCCACATTAAGGTGCATTGAAAACCAATTCAAAACCTCATTCTTTCAACGAATCCCACCACATCAAAGTCTTTTTCACCACCTCCCAAATATAACATAGAGTCATTTGGATATGCATCTATCTTGGTGTAGTTAAGACCAAGTTTGCTAATGATTTTCTTTGACTCATTAACAGAAGAAGGCAACTTCACTTCTTCAAATGCATCTCTCAATAAATCTAATATCAGTGTCATCGTCTTGTTACTTAATCCACAAAAAACCTTCATATGATATAATTTGATTATAAACTTCATTTTTGTGTAATTGCTCCCTTCATACAATTTATGATTTCCATCCTTTAGAAACTCGTCAATGAATCTATAATCTTCCCTTGGCCCCTCATTTAGTATTTCGTCTGTGCCATATTATTCTAATACACATTCATTATTGTCTTGTTGTCTATAATGCTCAAATGCATCATTCATCATTGTCTTCATTGGATTTTCATAATGACAAGTTTCTTCCATTACATCTTCACTTGTAGTAGAGTGAAATACTTGCTTTTCACCATGAAGATTTCATATAACATAATTTATGGGAAATGGTTTCTTAAGCAAGTGGTCATAAGTTATGTCTCTAGTTTGCCATTTCATAAACCCACATTTGGGAAATGGACATTGAATTGTATCTCCAACAGCTCTATTCTCAAAAGGAAAATCTAAGAACTGACTTAAACCAATTAAGTAGTCAATTGTATTATGTGGCTTAGAAATCCAAGTTTTATCCATTACAATATATACCTAAACATTTTGAATACTAAATCATTAGGTTGGGGCAAAAATTAAAGTATATTCACAATACATAGTTCAAAAAAAGACACACAAACACAATTTCACATTATCACACAAACACAATTTCATACACAATAAGATTGATAATGGTTTTCCTATCACATTTCACATTAAAAGCACATTCGAGAAAAAACAAAGTAAGATATTATTTCACATTTCAATAAGAAATGTCAACACCATATTATATTATTATATATATATATAATCAGTGACATATTGGCATTAATCCTTGTGCATGTTCATGACCTCTAAATCATTGGTCCAGAGCAGTAGGATATTCCTGACCACTATCAACTGGGCAAGGATTTCCTATACCCAAACATGTCCAGTACCAATCAAAATATATCATGTTAATTAAACATTTAATATTTTTTTATTTTTGTTTCAATGTGATTAGTTCATGACATGTTTTGGGATTTGCTTCGGTAAATCTATCTCATGTGAAGCTATTCTAACTTAAATAGAAGTCTCTCGCTGGAGTCCTAATTTTAGAAGAAAAGAAATTTATGCATAAATAATATATGAGATTTATACGTCACCGTATCATTCAACATTCATATTTAATCATTTTTTGACTCTTCAAAACAATATCAAGGTTTCCGGAACATGAAAATATTGATAACCCCTTCTGTTTATTTCCAAAGCAAACAAAGAATATAAAAGGACCATAATGCAGTAGTTTATTATCTTGGCATATGATTCATCATCATGGTTAAAAATGTCACAAACAAATAGTATGCACATTTCATGAAGTTTAATGGTTCAAGCCTTCATATGACATTCCATGATCAATGTGGTTTGTAGTGTGTCTTCTATCAAGTTCCTACTACTTAAGAATTAAAACAATAGTCTTGGTAAAAAGACCATCACAGTATTAATTCTAGCACATATTCCTATCACATTTTGGAATCTGTTTTCAAACCATGGTCTTAAAGTATAATAGGTCATGGTATGAGAATTATTACGAGAACAGTATCAACAACTATGATCCAATACAATTAATAGACAACAAGTTTAAAATTGTTGCCTATTTTACTTTAAGACTACGATTTTAAAATCGTTAAAGATGGATGTGTTGTCGTAGAGTAAAAATGTAGAAGTGACTCATGCTTAACCAGATTATTTCTTAACAACAACACTTGCAAGTTTTGTTATTCCACAACCTTATGATGTTCCATATGTCACCTCTAGTATGAGTTACCCAATTAGGACACCAATGTGGTCAACATATCTTTGCCTTTGTCCTGATGATCCTGGGAACTATGAGTACCAATAAATTATGTGGGTTCATCTTTTTCTTTTGATAAACATTAAGCAAGTGACATACCAATTACTATAGTTAAGTCACTTGCTTCTTCCCTTTCATTACTTTTGAACAAATAGCAGAGATAGAAAATAAAGACAATTCCTGTAAGGCTTTTGAAAATGTGAGTAGAAGCTATCTAGAAAACAATTGTCTCTGCCTCCACCTCTCATCATTAAAAAACAATTGACTCCGCCTCCACCTCTCACCATTATTGTGTGACCTCTAGTCCTCTACCCATACCAAGAAGTACACCTCAATAACATCAAGAAAGAACCACAAGATCCACAACAATATAGTTGACAACCGTGGTCCAACTCTTGACCAGCTAAATCAAAGAGTGGAATTCAGATAGACTTGTGTCTCTTTCTGTTTGCATCATGATATTAGCTAAATGATGAAGAGGGTAAGCTTTGTCACTGTTACGTTATAAGCCAACCCACTTTCAACTAATTAGTTTAACCCATAATGTAACTCCACACTCCCTTTCTATCTCTGTTTTCTTCTATAAGCGAATGACAAGAATGTAACGTATCTATTATAACATTTCCTACAAAAACGAATGGAAAAGCACAAACACAGACAAATTCAAAACAAACAAAAAACCTAATCCCTAACAAACAGAAAACGAATAGAAGAACACAAACACGGAGAAATCAGCATTAATGGAAAAAATGGAAAGATTGTAACCTCAACGTGGAAGAGAACCTTTGCACTGAAGAGAACCTATGTAAAAACCTCCACTATATATTTAGTTAATTGTCACGCTTGTCCTGTTTGATTGTGGAGAATTCAATAACCTCCCCATAAAATGCAAAATTTGTTGTAGTATTATCCGTACAAGTATAGGCACGTACAAGTAATGATCTCATAATTCAAAACGGATAACTACTACTCATATCTGCGCGTGCATGTTGTTATCCCTAAATTCATTATTACTTGAACTAATGTTAGAGTTTTAGAATAAAAAAACTAAAACTCACTAAAATATTTCAGATGAGATTGAAATCATTTTTCACATCTAAACTATTTCTTAACACTAATCTATGTATATTATTTAACGTGTACTATTAATCTTAGAATAATTGTATTGTTACACTTCATCAAAGTTTTGTAACAATTTTCTAATTGAATTTTAATATTTCAGATTCTTTGAATTTTAATTTTTCTCTATTATAATTGAAAAATCAAATTCCAAATTGAAGTTTTTTTCATGCCACATGTCACATCTTCCTCACATATTTTCCCTTCATGTCACATGTCACATTCTCCTCACATTTTCTCATCTTAAAATGTTCTAAGTTATTAAAAAATTAAAAAAAAAAACTCATTCATGTCACATGTTATTACTACGTACCTTCTCACACTATCCTTACTTTTTATATATTTTATATGTTAATAATTTAATAATAATTAGCGATTGGTCTATGTTGTCACTAGGGGTAAGGGCTGGCCCGACCCGTATTGTTAAAATGGCTCAAAATGTCAACCCGGCCCATATTTTGCAGGGCTGACGGGCTGGCCCGTTTTCCCAATCCAAAATGTACATAATTAAAGCTTTTAGACAAAAAATAATCAAAAATCTTGATAAAAGTTTTAAAAAAAATCACAAACATAAGTTTACAATATTACAATAACAACATAACATCTTAGCTTAAAACTTGTAAATTCTAAAGAAGAAACCAACATAGTCTTAAAGTTTTAGACTATT
>NC_032026.1:7791212-7794452 GCF_001865875.1 Lupinus angustifolius | reverse complement strand
CAAATTTAAAAGGTAAATCATGTTCAATAATTGCAGAAGCTAACATATCACGTACCACCATTTGATCAATCTTTCGAGACATCAATTTTCCTTCCTTATCCATAACTATTTGACCAATATCATCATGTCTTATTTTGGTACATCTTCCTCTATGACGACGTAAATGTGATGTACCATAGTCTTTACCATCACTAATCCCACATCTATATATGGTTTTGCAACCATTGCATTTAGCCTTCTCAATCCCGTCATCTCCAACTCCTATCTTGGTGAAAGATTTCCATACATCAGAAGTTAGAGATTTAGACCGTTTGTTACTCTTACACAATTCAACCGATTGAGATTCTTGAATATCATCTTCAACATCTTCCATCTCATTATCAATATTAATAGGATTTGAATTATGACCTTCCATATTAATTGTTGTCCAAAATAAAGTTAGCATTATGTGAATATTAATAGGCTACAAAACATACAAGATAATTTAATTTAGAGTGATAATTCGGGTAGTTTGCATGAAGTCATAGTATCTTAGAGTGATTTCACATTTCCACTTCCACAAATATAGTCAAGGCATGTCTAAAGAAGAAAAGCAATATCATGATCAAACTCCTATAATAATCACAATATTTATTTTCTTTTAGCAAAGGGTGAAAATCATATTGGGTTTCTTATCCATTCCACTCCTAAATTGTGTTATGCAAAAAACACTATCCACTAAAAGGTTAGGTACTATTCGGATGAATTGACTAATATCTTAGATAAATCGTATTAACTACAAGTTCTGAGCCAAATTTGTATAGAAAAAATTATGCAAAAGCTATTAAGGTAACTTATTAGAGAACATATATAAGCCTTTGGGTAAAATAGAAAACACCAAGTATTCATTCACGTTTGGTCTAAAAATGTTAACAATATGCTTGCTCCTTTCTTTTCCGTAATGGTTTCTCACTAATTTAAATGTGACAGCATTTTTTCCAAAAGGAAACACCGTGATGATGTAAAAATAATAAACAAAAAAAAGTTGTTCACTTCAATCCACACAAGTGAATAGCAGAAATCCTAACTCAGTAACTAATAGCAGAAGATAAAGAGAAAGAGAAAGAGGACTTACAAGTGAGTGAGAATTGATAACAAAGCTTGTGGAGAGAGAGAGAAAAACCCTAGAGGCTAGAGTGGAGCAAGTGATTTTGGAGAAGAAGGTTTTCAAATTCAAAAGATAAAGGGGGCTCTGTTGATGTTTTTGCCAATAAAGAGAACTTGTGCTTTTTTAGTTTTTTAACAGTGGCCCGGCCCTCCTTGGCCCGTCTAAAAAACGGGCTACTAAAACGGGCTGAATATGGGTTTTTGGGCTAAAATCCTCAACCCGACCTGCTAAAAATAGCTATCCGAACGGGTTGGCCCGTCGGGCCAAGCCCATATTGCCACCCCTAGTTGCCACCCCACCAAAATTGAGTGTTTACCGTACCTATGTTTTACTATGTTAAAATGTAATAGACATTGAGCATTATATGAGATTGAAATCATTTTTCACATCCAAACTATTTCTTTACACTAATCTATGTATATTATTTAACGTTTACTATTAATCTAAGAATAATTGCATTGTTACACCTCATCAAAGTTTTGTAACACTTTTCCAATTGAATTTTAATATTTCAGGTTCTTTAAATTTTAATTTTTCTCTATTATAATTGAAAAATCAAATTCAAAATTGAAGTTTTTTTATAACTTTTAAATATATTTCTAATAAAAAAACTCATTTAGTATAATGATTTGATTTCCATTTTTTCATTAAAAAAAATCTTATTTAAAATTGAAAAAATCATTTCATTTTCTATAAATTTTAAAATATTTATTCTAATAAAAATAATATGGTATCATGTTTCATACTTTCACTTTGTTATTTCCATTAGAAAATTCAAATTAAAAATTGTCATTTCTTTTTCTTATGTGATTGAATATGCAAATACACAGGTAAGACGTGTATTCTTTATAATGTGAATGTATAAGTAACATGTGTGTTTTAACTATGTGAATGCATGAGTAACATGTATTTTCTTAGTAATACGAATGTACAAGTAACATGTGTGTTTTTAGTCATGCGAATGCACGAGTCATATGTGTGTTCTTAACAATACGAATGCACAAGTAACATATGTTTCTTAAGCATATAAATGTACATGTAATATGTGTTATTAATCTTGCAGCAAAGAAGTATTAAAAATAAAGTACACATTTATCAACATCAATGTTTTTGTTTTTATTAAACTAATAACATTTTGTTAACAATTATGCATTAATTAATTCGTATAAACCTCTTAATGCGTAATAAATGAAAATAATTGAAATCAATCAAATTATATATTAAGTTTAATATTAAAACATAATTAATTGACGTGCATTACTCTTATTTAAGATTTGATTATGGTAAGTTAATACATAATGATATAAGAAAGTATAGAAACTCTTACACTTCTAATGCATCACCTACCCACTTATATTAATTGTTACTATAAGTCTATAAGTAATATATTTTTAATATTTGGATATTATTAGTATAATATTTTTGTATAATCAATACATTATTCATTACTTAATATTACATTTATTTAAGAGTGAACATGTCTAAAAAAAATCTCTTCATTCTTGAAGGTAAAGGCAATGTAATAAGAACACAAGAAAATCTTGTGGTATGTGAACAACAAGGAGAATAGAAAAATACCTCGATATTATTATTGAAATTCTTGAATTACTTGCATTACAATTAATTAGAGATCATTATTTATAGAAAGTCAAGACAAACTAACTAGAATAACTGAAATGATCACATTTAACATGTGCATAATTAATTGCTTAACAAATATGTAACAAACTTTATATTGAGATTGAACTTGACTGGTGTGCTTGACTTTGTCCAAGTTCTAGTGCGTGGTGACTAGTTTCTGGTGTGGTTTGGCTCAATCAAATGGCCTGATGCCTTGGCCAGATTGATCATGTTTTATCTCGGTCACAACTTTAGTCTGAGTGATTGGATTTTCATTTTCTTCGGTTACGATGGCATTTTCCTTGGCCAAGATGAAATAATATTTGATCATGTCTATGTTGTGCTCGATGAAAGTGTATTGTGGCTTGATTATATGCAAGGCAGACATAGGTTGTCACATGGTTAGGCATATAGTGAAAGATGGTGTGTCTTTGTGTTTTGTTGTTTAAGTTGGATTGTTGTATAATGTTTGA
>NC_032026.1:7785915-7791112 GCF_001865875.1 Lupinus angustifolius | reverse complement strand
TCAATGTGTTTTGTTCTTTGAGGTAACAGTGAATTTGTGGCAATATGGATGACAGACTGGTTGTCACAGTGGAGAATAGTTGATAAGGAATAAGGAAATTCTAAATCCTACAAAAGATAAGTTAGCCAAGTAAGTTCACAAGATGTAAGGGTCATTGTCCTATACTCATCCTCACAAGTACTTCTTGAGACTGTCTTTTGTTTCTTGGATTTCGAGGAAATGAGGGAATTTCTAAGATAGATGCAATATCCAATGATGGGTCTTCTTGTATCTGGGCAAGCAACCTAGTCACTATCACTATAGGCCTTGATTTGAATGATGGAGTTAGAAGGGAAGAACAAACCTAAGGCAGGGAAACCTTTTAAATACATGAGGACCCTGAGTGCAACATTCTAATGAGTGGTAGTAGGAGTGGCCATAAATTGAGCTAACTGTTGGATAGAAAAAGTGACATCTGGCATTATGTTGGTGAGATAGATAAGCCTACTTATTAATCTCTTATAGGCAAGAACATGAGATACATGAGGAAAGTTGTCTTGGTATAGGTGAGTGTTACTCATCATAGGAGTAGGGGGTGGTTTGCAAGCTAGTAAACCAGCATTAGAAATAATGTCTAAGGCATATTTCCTTTGATTAATGGAAATGCCAGTTTTGGTAAACCAAGGAAAATTCTAAGGTCTCCTAAGTCTTTAATTTTAAAGGTTTTGTCCAGCATGGACTTAAGGTGATTGATTTCGGTAATATTGTTTCTAGTGAGGACAATATCATTCACATATACCAAGATGACAATGATAGAGTGAGTGATGGTTCTTTTAAAGATAAGAGAATGGTCAACTCTGGCTTTGTGAAAACAATGTTTGATAAGGAAAGATGATAGTTTAGCAAACCATTGCCTATTAGCTTGCTTAAGGCCATATAGAGATTTTTGAAGTTTACAAACTAGGTTAGGATTATAAGATAGGAGACCTGGTGGTTGAACCATATAAACAGTTTCATATAGGTCTCCATGTAAAAAGACATTGTTGACATCTAATTATTTGATAAACCAGTTGTGTATAGAAGCCAAAGCAAGAACTCATCTAATGGTTGAAATCTTAGCAAATATTGGAGAATATATCCAAGTAGTCTACTCCTTCAGTTTGGGTATATCTTTTGGCAACCAGCCTAGCCCTATACCTTTCTATAGTTCCATCAGCTTGGTATTTAGTTTTGAAAACTCATTTGCATCCAATGGGTTTCTTGGTGTTAGGTAATTCAGTGAGAATCCAAGTATGGTTCTCTTGTAGTACAACCAATTCTTTAGAAATAGAAGCCTGACAATGAGGGAACTTAATGGCTTGAGAATAAGTCATAGGTTCTGTTTTATTGGAAACACACATGATGGTTGACTTATAGTTGGATGATAGTTTGTCATATGAAATGTAGGAGGATAAAGGATAGGGATATGATGGTGGACTCCTTCTGATGTGTTGGGGAGGGGAAACTGAAGGATTGTCATTGTGGTGGGACATAGTGGTGGTTTCATGAATATGGTCAGAAGGACATAGAGGATTGTATGCTTCTTGAGTTGGCATAGGTAAGATATCATCATAATAGGTATCGTCAAATATGGGAGCAACATAATCAGAAAGGTTATTTTAAGGGTTGAGGAGGCTCTGTTTTATAAGGGAAAAAAGATTCATAAAAGACCATATTCCTAGTGATTTCTAAGGCTCTTGAAGTAAGATTAAGAACTATGTATCCCTTTACACCTTCCTTATAACCTAAGAAAACAGACTTTAAGGCTCTAGGTTCTAACTTACCTCTAGAGTGATTAAGTGTTCCTGCATAGCATAGAGACCCAAAAACTCTTAATTGGTGTAAGTCTGGTTGTTTATGATTCAAAACTTCATCGGGGGGTTCTTGTTTAAAACAGGAGTAGGGAGAATATTGATAGTATGCACAACATGTCTTAAAGCATATGACCAATAAATCTTTGGTAAATGACTTTAAATCAAAAGGGCCCTAGCTACATTTAGAAGTTGTGATGCTTCCTCTCAACAATGCCATTTTGTTGAGGGTATAAGTGCAACTAGTTTGATGTAGAATACCCTTACCTTTATAAAAGGTTTTCATGGAAAATTCAGGATCATTATCACTCCTTATAGTTTTGATATTGGTGTTGAATTAGGTGTGTATCATGTTTATAAAGTTTTGTAGAGTTTTGGAAGTTTCTCCTTTGGATTTCATAAGATAAATCAAAGTATATCTATCATGATCATTAATAATGGTTAAAAAATACCTATGACCATGTATGGAATGGACAGAAAGAGGTCCCCATATGTCAACATGTATCAAATCAAAGCATTTCACAAAACATGTATTGCTTATGGGAAAGGGAAGTTTCTTTTGCTTAGAAATGTGGCAAATGTCATAAATATAAGCCTTATTAAGAGTAACAAAGGGAAAACTATTATATAAAGTATGCATACATCCTAGGAAAGCATGTCCTAGTCTATAATGCCATAAACTTGAAGAAGTAACATTAGTACAAACAACAATGGAGTAATCAATTCTATGAGAAGGGATGATTGTTATAAGCACATATAGTTCATTTGATACTTTAGTTGTATCAATCATCCTCAAGGTCTTCTTCTCCTGAATTATGTAGCAATGTTCATCAAAAGACAAAATACAATATGATATGACAATAAGTGAAAGTTCAAAGTGTTAATATAGCACTATTAGATTGTCTATGTTTTGATGAAAACAAGGATTTAGTGAAAGCTTATAGATAACTCAACAAATCAACATGCCAAGGACTCAAGAGCTTCATGTCTAGGCTAGAGTCGTAAATAGAGTCATCATTAGTAGTCTTAGATATGTGTCTTAGTTATTGAGTCTATGTTAGGTAAACCCATATGCAAATTGTAATGCCCCGAAAATTACTCCAAAAAATCTTGCTCAAAAATGTGTATTTTTTTTAATGATGCCATATAAAATTTATTTTCTTATATTCGTTTCATTTTCGGAACATCACTTTTAAGTAACATACAACGTGGAAAATAAAAAATCATTACTTAATGGTAATAAAAAATAAATCAATACAACTTCGAATCATACTTCATTAGAATATCATAAAATTTTGATACGAAGTACAAGACGGAATCCTAATCGTCGCCCAAATAAAACTATTCACAAAATAAATACCCTACAGAGGTACACTAATCAAAAAGCACAAGGGCATGTGTAGGTATAATTCTTTCCCTCAATCCTCCATGCCCCCCTTCTGGGACATCGAAAAAGGGTAACTCAGCATCCTGACAGAATGATCCATCTGAATAAAACGCGAATAGAAGACAAACAGAAAGAAGAGGGGGTAAGACATCTAATGAATATTACTCATTGACGGCATGGAATTACACGGAATATCACATCCAGACAGACACACATAATAAACACAATATATACATCACATATAAAAATGCACAATGATGAATGATGTTATAATCTAAGATTATGAGGATCAAAGTCAACAATCTCAATGTATGAATATTATGCTTGTTTCATCCATCCTTTCACCAATATCCTCCCAATATACTATTTGGAAATAACCAAGAGTACATGTCCCATAACAAGCCGATTTGAACGCACCAAAATTATTCCATATATGATCGATCTGTTCCGAAGAACTGTCCATTTCAGGATGGTGTCGTATCAAACACGTTCTGGGCATCCCTCTCATTGATCCTGATTGCAAATAGGGGTTGTCAGAGATTGTTTAGTTTGCGTTGTGAGAATTGTCCGATCCAACAGAATACCTCATCCAGAATTACAAGGGACTCGTCTCACCTAGACTCACCCTCAAGACTTTGCTGACGAATCATCAACATCAACGTCGTCCCTCTCAACATCTCGGGGCTCATTCGTATCCCGTAAATTTCCTCACCACTACTTCATTATCCATAATGAGTTTGCACACTAACTAAGGTTAGTCGATTAAATATTTTAATCATTGTTTTATATGATCGGCCCAACCTAAGACATCTCCCAAAGGAATGCTTCATGTGGGACCCGATCTAACGTCAACACGTAAGTAGAGGAATAACATCCCTACCACTACGAACCATCATTGAATCACCCTGGACGGCCACATGGCCAAGCCTCTTACGGTCAGACGATCTTACTGCGTGGTATCATGTAATCCTTTTTTGGGCATCGCCCTAATCATGAAATCACAGTCGGAAACCTTGCCCTAAATAGGCGCAAGAACAAAGGTACTTGTATAAGTTTGTCAATTTTGGGCATCAGGCTCAATCATCTGAGTCATGGTCTTTCTAAAGTGTAAGTACACTTCACATCCAAGCTAGGGCTATTACCTAAGCAATCAAACAATCAAAAATAGTCAAAAGTATTGTATGACGCTCAAGCGAGAAACTGCCGCTCAAGCGACGAACTCATCAAAACAGACTCAATTCTCTTCCTGATTCTCGCCCAAGCGAAGGACTATCGCTCAAAGGACAAATCCATCAAAAATTGGTCAACATACCTGTCTGGTCCGTGCGCGGGCGAAATATGGTTGCTCGGGCGCCAAAAGCGCCCAATACGGGCCCTCTGGCCCTCGCCTTTAACAAAACAATTCATTACTTTTATTACTTTCAAGAATTTCATATAGTTATTTACCTTTACAAATTATTGATGGCAAACATGCCATTAGGCTCTCCTATATATGAGAGTTATCGTTCAGACGACTTAAAAAGAAGTCGTGTCCGTATGGAACCCTCTCGCTCAAGCGAGAGCTGTCTTGCTCAAGCGAGGGCACATCCATTTTTGAGGCATTTGTGGCTTAAGCGAGAGCTGTCTCGCTTAAGCGATAAAACAATCAGTTCTCTTGGTGCCTATTTTAGCTCAAGCGAGAATTGTCTCGCCCCGAGCTAAAACATTCGTTTTCTCTAGACACTTCCCGCTCAAGCGAGAGCTGTCTTGCTCAAGCGAGAAGAGCCTGATTATCATTTTAATTACTTTTCTCAAGGAAAATATTTCTCATTTATATCACATGTTTTTAAACCTTGAATTTATTAATTATCACATATATATCATTCCCATAATAATCATTCAAACATTATAATTCAAGAGTAAACATGGTTTTTGCATATATAAACATAACATAAATCGGTATAAGAAATATTGTTGTACTTAATCCAAACAAACAAACAAT
>NC_032026.1:7785302-7785815 GCF_001865875.1 Lupinus angustifolius | reverse complement strand
ATGGATAGCCACAACAATACATGATATTTTTAGCTAACCTAAACATACAACTTAAGAAAGTATCCGTACAAAATCCATGTACACAAATATTTGATTAAGTATGGGTTTTCTTAATACACAAATATTTGATTAAGTACGAGTTTTCTTAATACACAAATATAACAACAAACTTTTGAGATAGTTTAGAAGATCCGGGTGTCATATTCGGACAGTACTATGTCATGATGTACCTCACGTGAGTGTGTCGAGTCGATAGGTGCT
Source organism: Lupinus angustifolius (assembly GCF_001865875.1). Lineage (NCBI taxonomy): Eukaryota > Viridiplantae > Streptophyta > Magnoliopsida > Fabales > Fabaceae > Lupinus > Lupinus angustifolius. Next base: position 7,785,554 of record NC_032026.1, on the reverse strand, counting down.
CTCTTTGCAGGTGAGCTTACTTAATCTGATCTCCTCTCGAACTCTTCATTAAGCCAAAATAACATTAATTAGTTAAGTGGCGATAATAATTATACTTACGAAATAACTTTTTACGCGAAGATAAAACTTCCGATTTAATTGCTTTCGTCCATCCGATTCAAGGTTGAATATCCTTGAATCATCATTTGTCATTGAAAGTCTTACAATCAAATAACACTTTTTAAAGTAAGATTTTCAATAAAACTTATACCG
>NC_032026.1:7735856-7785202 GCF_001865875.1 Lupinus angustifolius | reverse complement strand
CTTTCAAGAATAAAATACAAACTTTTTCCTAAACACATTAAAGGTTCCTTTGATGTTAAAATCACCACCTTTAAACATATTCAAATACTAACAATAATTTCTAATATTTCCAAACAAATAACTCATCTAACCTTGTCCAAAGATATAGTTTTTCTATCTAAGAACAAGGTAGAAATTTCAAGCTTTACAAAGGTCAAAAATTGCATAAAGGTTCATATGATTTTATTATCATCCCCTTTAGTTATGCCTTCATAAAATACTTAAAGAACAAATATAAACTCTACTTTATGAACAACACAATAAAAGCTCATAACTTTCTATGAAGTATGAGAAGAAGATGAAGAGAAAATAAAAGACTACCTTAGTTTGTATAGGAAATTTAGTGTAAAAATGAGATAATGAGGTAAGGTATTTATAGGAGAGCCTCACCCTCATCAAATCAGAAAATTTAATGCAAAGTAAGTAGGTTTAGACTAGCATATGTGATATGTCTAATGGTGGTGGAGTGAGAGAATTTGTTGAGCGATTTAGGGGATTTTGTTGAGTGATTTAAGGGATTTTGTTTAAGAGGATATGTATTTTTGCTTGTTTAACAAACAAGCTTCTTACATTAAAGTGATGTGACCTTTTCAATGACACATTCTCGATTAAACCATTCCCGAGTATTGTCGGCTAATACCCGGTCGGATAATAAAAATCTCCCGATTTCGGTTTACGGTTAGAACTTTGAAACACGGGATTCGGAGTGAAAAATAATTAGAAATACATTCTAGACAAACTTGATGTCTATCTTGACTCAAAATGATATTTCAAAGCCAATGTCGTAATCAGAATTCGATTCCGAGGTACAGAACTCAAAAACACATTATTTGAGCGAATTTGGGTCTGACAGCAGCTCAAAAACTTTCCGTCACAAAATATTACGACAATTTACCATAAAATAGAAAATCACAAAACAAGACCAACACTCAACTACAGTTTAATCTAATTCAATACCGATTAATTTCTAAAATTAATCGTTGTTAAAATAAATAATTAATAAAACATACATAGAAAATTCACGGTGTTACACAAATCTCACAAGTCCTAAAAATAATCATATCATGTACATGAGACATGTTATCTAGATTATTATATGTTGATGCATTAATCATACATGTTATTTGTGCATCTTAGGCATAACATAATGGTAAAAATGTATAGTTAATAAGCATAACATATAGGTAGTTTACCATTTAATCTATTAGCTGAAAAATATTCCAGTTAATCGATTAAGAAAGGCATTAATCGATTAATGTGAAATCAGTTTTAACAGATAACTGAAAAACAGAATTCATTTATTCTCAACAGCCCGTTAATCGATTAAAAGGGCACTTAATCGATTAACTGGGCGTCAAACAGATTTTTTATATAAACTGTGTTTTTACACCACAATACATTCATTCATTCATTTTTAAAATTGCTAAGTTGCATATTTTTTGTGTTCGTTGTGTGTCATATAGGCAGAGAGAAATGCATGTGAGATAGTGAGAGATAGTATCATGCTTAAGGTTTAAAATGTCATCCAATTACATGTGATTAAATATGTTTATCATTCTATCGTTTCTTGCATGATTCTTGCATTTCTTCTAGAGATTTCATAGGGTAGAAAGTACATGTTTCTGCATAATTCTGAACTCATACATATTCTTGTTAATTTGTGAGATTTGTATAAGGTTTATAGTTGGATTTTAATTGTAATATTTAAGTCACATTATGCTTTATAATACTTTATTTTTGTGTTGTTTTTGTGATAAGGAAAGTCGTCTCTTGGTGTCTTACCACTAGAGAGATTCAATAAGTCTTCACCGAGACTTAGAGGCCTTGAGTTTAGAACATATTCTTGGCTGAGGCTAGATCGTAAGAAAGGTTTTCTGAGGCAATTAGAGTAGTCAAACCAAGGTATGGGTTCTAGGAATTCAAGAAGGGGTGTTAAGGTCTTGTATTGGAAGTGTACATGTAATATACATTCGTTTAAATATTAGTCAAGAAAATCTCCTGAGATCAGAAGGGGAGGCCTGGATATAGTTTGCAAGTGGACCCGCAAACGAACCGGGATAAAATTCCTTGTTGCATGCTTTTTCTATCCCTTATCTCTTTACTTTTCAAGTTGTTTAATTGCCTATTTTAGCTGATATTTTGAATACCGTAATTCTGTCATATAGAGAATAATTATGTTCACATATATTTGATGTATCGTTTCTATAATATCGGTGAGTGGTTGTGCAAACAAGTCATTCAACAACTTGTTGTTTTGTGCAATTTAATCGATTAAGTCAGTACGTTAATCGATTAACTGTGCGTTTTCCAGAATAGGGCTTTGGTGCGAAAAACGGTATTTGAGAACTACAACACCTATTCAACCCTCCCCCCCTTCTAGGTGTGTTCTGTCCACTAATACCTAACAGTAAGTTTAGGTATACATAACAAATTATATGAAAAAGTTGGCAAATACAATACATTATGAATATCTAATCCAGGAAAGAGGATATGGTTCCAAATATGTGTGTGATTATCTCAAGACCATTAGGCAATTTTACTTTAACAGATTTAATTCTATTATAAGTAGAAAAGTAGGATAAATTTGAGTTGATGTGGTTAGTAGCCCCACTATCAAGTATCCAATGCATGAATTTGTAACTAAAGTTAGTGTTACTTCCAATTTCCTCATTTTGTGGTGTAGAGGTTGCAAAGAGGATGTTTGCAGCATCATGATTCTTTGAATGCTCACTTTGTCCTCCAATAGTCTTATTTTTCTAAAGCATATTCACCAAACCTTGTGATGAGCAATATATTACACACTATTCATAACCTTAATTTAGCATGATTGATGATTTTTGGTGCCTAATTGACTTTGTTTCACATGGTTTAGTGTTTTAGACTTTATTAGACTAATATTCCTAAAATAAGTTAATTTGAAATTATTTGGCCTGATTAAATCTATTATCATTTTCATATTACATTTGGCACCGATGGCATTTTGGCCATTATGGAAGTCGAGGATATGTGTTGAAGTGAAGATTGTATTTTTAATTTAGGAGTTAGTTTTATTGTAATTTGACTTTGGGCCCATTATTTAGGCCCAATTCGATTTATGTGTGTTGGAGGGGTTAAATTCGGATTCCCCACTCCAGACACACACACTTCATTTTTGCCTCGTTTTGAAACACAAAGTCATTTTCGGTTTTCCCTCTTTTTGCTCTGCTGGGTTTCACTCTTCTTCATTTTTTCATTTTCGGTTTGCTCTTTCATTGCCATGGAAGGCTAAATTTATGGACTAAATTCCTTTGGTAATGTATCACAACTCTTGAGGTTTAGTTATTAATGCATTTTCGGTTTCTTTATTGTTGATTTCTTCTATCTTTTCTGAATATGGTTTGCTTAATGTCATTGCTTAGAAACTGGTTGGTTGAGTTTATCTTCACTTAGTTGATTTACTCTCCCTAGTGCATGAATGCTTAGTTCGTGTGAATTTGTTAATCGTTTCATACCTTTACTGATTTCGCTTAGTTTGATGTTTAGGTTCTGGAACTTTAAATTGATTATCGCTAAGTTAATTGATTCTCAACAAGTTCGGAAGTTAATGGTTGGAATCTGAAAATAATCTTTTGAAACCGAGGATTGAGTTGTGAACAAATGAACCAAAGGGATTTAGCCATTTTATTACATTGTTTAACTACTGTTTCTGAATTTGATTTATGTTCATACTATCCAACAACAAAACCCCCCTTGTATGTGAGAGAGTATAAGGTGTTTGATACTTTGCTTGAAAGATAATCCTTGGGAAACGACCTAGGAGTCACTTCCTAGTACTGCAGTTTTAATTGTTATATTATTTGTATCGGTACGATCTCGATCACCTTAGTACTGTTCCTTGCTTTGGCAAAAAACAGATTCATTTTGTGGAGACTTGTAATTTGTATGATGGCTGCAATTCTTGCTATCTTCATCACCAACATCATTCTGAATAGAATTAGCTTGTTCTCCTCTCATGATTGTGAAATTTGCTGGGTAACCATGTAATTTGTAATAGATTTCCACATTATATCCTATTTTCTTACAATGTGTACAGAATTTCCCTGTACTTGTAGGCATGTTCCATGCACCCCTTTCATAAGTGTTATGATTTCTCGTTCTTTTATTCATGTTATATCTTCCTGACCATCCACCTCTATTCCAAGATCTAGTGATTGTCATAACCTTTGAGCTAGTCTCATTCCCAAAGATTTGTCTCTCTTGTTGAATTACTAAAGAAAATACCTTTCTTAAAGTTGACAGAGGTTCAAGTATCATAATTTGAGACCTTACCCCTGCATAGGTATCATTTACGATGGCATTTTCCTTGGCCAAGATGAAATATTCTTGTGTCATGTCTATGTTTTACTTGATGAAAGTCGATTGTGGCTTGATTACGTGCAAGACAAACATAGGTTGTCTCATGTTTAGGCATATAGTGAAAGATAGTGTGTCTTTGTGGTTATTGTTTAAGTTGGATTGTTGTATAATGTTTGTTAATATGATTAAACACAAATGATGAGTGATGCACTAACAATATAAAAATTACTTACAATATCAGTACATAGGTATTAAACCAATAAATCATCATATTAATGTTACAATCAAATTCTATTAATTACTATAATTTATTATAATCAAGCAAAACTATTATTAATGACCCTTACTAAATCAAAAAAGGAGAAAAATACCATCTCAAGAAAAATCAACTATCTTTGCCAGAAATATTTTTTTAAATATATTTTTAGTACCTTTAAAGTGACGGTCCTCAAAATTTAGTCTCTGTAAAATATATTTTTTATTAAGGTCTCTAGAAAAAAATTATTTTGAATTTAGTCTCTATTTTTAGGTAGAATCATTTTAGTATGGATGTGAGTAAATCCAAAATTCAAATATATTATAAATATCAAGTTTAAAACATAATTTCCAATGATAAAATCGAAAAATTGACTAATCAAATTCAAAACAGTAACATAATATTAACTAATAGCATAGAGTAAACTTAACATAAAGAAGTTTACAAAACCTAACCTAAGTGGACTAAAATATATTTAAAGTTTTCAGCAAAATATAACAATGGGCCTATATCACATCCCCACGTTGTAACCAAAAAAATATTAAATCCCCACGTGTGTGGCAGCTTGACGAAGGTTTGAACTGGCTGGATTCCATTAAGCATAGGGTCCACCTAGACCGTACCAACTAGTACCAAAGGACATACATATTATTTTTTTAGAGTAAATTAAGTTGACACCCCCTGAATTTTAGTGAAATTACATAAACCACCCCTCACTTTTCTACATCTGCACAAATCTTTCCTAGTTTTTATACTTTCATTACACTCATTACACTGACCACCCTCCATAAGAAATAAGTGTAATCTCTTAAATAAAAAATGTGATAAATACAATTAAGTTAAACAAAACATGATATACTGTGGAGACAAATCCAAATAATATATGAGTCAATATCTCTTTATTATTTTTGGTTCGTTACACTATATTATAAGAGCAATTTAAACAATATTTCTTTTAGAATTGTTGATGCATTGCAACAAAAAATAATAAATATACATTGATTTGTATACTATTTGGATTTTTCCTCATAATATACCATGTTTTTTTTTAACTTAATTATATTTATCACATTTTTTATTTAAGATATTACACTTATTTCTTATGCAGGGTGGTCAGTGTAATGAAAGTATAAAAACTATGGAAGGTTTGAGCAGGTGTAGAAAAGTGAGGGGTGGTTTGTGAAATTTCACTAAAACTCAGGGGGTGTCAGTGTAATTTACTCTTTTTTTTATTATCCACGACATTTCATCATTTTTTAGAAATAGACTAATCTCTTTTAAAGTGTATGTATATCCTTTCAATAAGTGTTAGTTTTAGAAATTGAACTCTTAATTTTTTTTGACTCTTCTATGAATCAAGTGAAACCTATACTATTATAATATGTTGTCTCACAATTTGTATTACTACTTGTGTCATGAGTTTGTGATTGGTCAGAAAAAATATATTTAAGTTAAAATTTAATTATTAAATATTTTTCTAACCAATCAAAAGCACAAGACATATGAGGTGGCACAAACTGTAGGACAACAAATATACTATTATATTACTAGACCAATACTTTATTATCTTTCTTTGCTACAAGTAGTAATTTGTTAAGCTTAGTTTTGAGTTCAAATTTTATGTTAGAAAATAAGTTTTATATCATGAGAGTCCATTCCATGATAATTGTTTCATATTTGGACAATGTGAATTAGAGCTATTTAACAAAATTTACATTAATTTAGTTAAATGATTAAATCAAATATGCAATATTATATTTATTTATTACGAGTTCAGTGTAAAGTTTTTTTACACTACCAGTATATCATTCATCATTAGTTGGTATTACTTTTGTTTAAGAATTAATGATAGTTAACAAATCAATGGTTGGTGATTTACTGAGAGTGTAAAAAACACTTACACTATCATATACACATTAAATTCATTCATTATTAGATAATTGATTAATAAAGCATAATTAATTAATGATCAATATTTTAATTAAAAGTCAAATTTCCACTCGTGTAAAGAGTGTAACATTCATTTATGAATGATTAAAACTCTTATAAATGATTAAAACTCTTGTAAATGAACTCCTCTAATAATTTATTAACTGAATGAAAAGGTAAGCTACTTAAAAGCTAGCGTTTTGAACAGTGCCTTAGATACAGTGATATATTATACGGTTTAACAATTACTTTCCTTTATTGATAAACAAATATTTTTAAATTACTTGATCTTATGTATGCAATTAATATTTATTTGTGCTGCAAATATTTGCATTTAAAATTAGAATATACGCATGATATATTACTGAACTTAATTGGTGAACATAATATTTCTTTACGTTCCTTTACTGAATTTAATTGTTTGACTAGTTTTGATCTATTACTAGTACAAAAGTTTTATATTAATTTTATAATCTATTTAACATTATGGGGAAACTACTTTAATGAGTTGATTGCACATTAATATCCAAAATAGTTGTATAAAAAGATAAAAAAAATGTATAAATGTATGAATTTTATACATATTTATTATATTATTCATCATTCATATCTAATTATTATTGATTATTCAAAAAATAATACAAATAAACAATAAATAATATATTGAGTGTGTATTAATCTTTATGTTAACAATACATAAATATTACATAACTCAATTTTACTTTTGGTAAAGAGAGTGTGTGAGCCAAATAAAGAGAATAACTACCAGACAACCTATATATATAATTTCAAATACACATTCTATAATTATATTAATTCTTTTTTTAACAGTAGTACATTTAGGAATTCCTCTTCACCAAAGTGATTTTTAAGAACTTATAATATTTTTTAAAATTTTAATCATTAAAGTTTTATTTTTGACTTACATGAAAAAAATAGTAATTATCTTTCATTTAAATTATTATTTTTTGGTATACCACTTCAATATTTTTTACGTACATTATAAATTAAACATGTAGGATTTACGTTTTAAAAAAATAGTAAACTTATACACGGTGGATTTCACCAGAAAATAAAACTTATACAATAAATAATAATAAAACATAAGAATATGAGGATAACGTAGTTACTTTTAATCTGTAAATTATGTTTTTGACTTATAGAATATAAACATAGAAAGTGTATTATAAAATTTATTTCTTTAATGGAAGAATCATCAATATAGACATTTTTACATATACTAAGACTAAAATATCAAGTTTATATTTTATTTTTTAAGTTTATATTTTTTTTTTGGTTTCCCATATGTATATGAGGCTGACTCTCCCAACGGAAATTTCTTCATCCACTAGACTCGAACCCGAGATCTTACTTAAAGATAATCACAAACACCAACATGATATTCTAAGCCTTTTTAAGTTTATATGCTAACAAACAATAAATACTTGCATAAAAAATAGTTAAAAACGAAATTAAAAAATGTCATATTATGAATGTGCAGCATGGCACATGTATATCATGAAATTGTTATCCTCCATTTATTAGACAAATTTTATTTACAAACTATTACAATACTACTACTAACAAACAAAGATATTAAAATCGAAAACATGTCTCACAAAAGTAATATTATTTACATGAAACATGTGAACTAAAGTATACATGTAAATATTGAAAAAATAGAAAATAAAAAACATAAAAAAATATTTGAAGACTCAAAAACCTTTTAACATACAAGTTAAAAATTAGTTCGAAATACTTAAAAATGACGGTAAGGACATGGGTTTTGTTTGAAAGTTATGAGTGAAAGGGAAGGAGAAAGATAAATGGTTAAGAATGAGGAGGAAGGGAAGAGAAAATAAAAGAAATTTTCTCAATTGTTTGGGAATATGAAATTTAGATGTGGAATGGGTAAACTAACAAAAATGTAAGAATATTTTTTTATTTTTCCTTTAAAAATGTAATTAACAATGAGAAATGGACAATAATATATAATTATATAATATTACTAAAAATGTTTAGCTATTTTGATATTTTATCTTCAAAAAACTCCAAATTATGGGAACTTTAAAAATAGACACGTTGAAGGTTTTGGATGGTTTGAGAAACCTCCAAGACATTCAATCTCCTCCACCCAACTCCCAAACAAGGGGAAGACTTTCCAAAGTTATCCATTTTCCTCCAAAACTCTGCTCCCATACAAAGCCTTATGCCTTATTTGGGAGTGAGATTTTGGAGGGGAATGGAAGGAAATGGATGGCTTTAGAAAACCTTGACCTTGTTTGGGAGTTAGATCAAGAAGAGGAGAAGGTTTTGGAGGGTTACTATAATACAAAATATTATTTTACCTCCCTTTAAAAAATTAATAGTATGATATGTATTATATAATGTACAACAAATGTGCATAAATATAATTAGAAAATATTAGTAAGGGTAATTATGTATTTAACATTGTTTTCCTCCAAAAAAATGGTATAATGAGGGCTTTGGAGGGTTTTAAAAATTCTCCAAAACCCTCCTCCCCCTTTTCTAAGGCTTTGTTTGGGAGTTAGGAGGGAAAGGAAAGGAGAGGGATGAGATGGTAAAGAGGGGGGAGGAAAGGAAGGAGAAGGGAGGACAAATTCAACTAAACCCCTTCCTTGTTTGGGAGTGTGGAATTTAGATAGGAGGGGATGAAGGATTAATGTAATACAAAAATACTATTTTACCCCCTCCCTCTTTAAAAGATCAATAGTATGTTATATATTATACGTTATAGAATAATATTAGTAAGGGTATTTAGGTAATTTGGCTTATTTTCCTCCTAAAACACTTCAATTTGGGGGAACTAGATATTTTGGCATTTGGAGAGCTTGAGGGGGTTTGAAAATCCTTCAAAACCCTCCTCTCCCCTCCACTAAACTCCCAAATAAGGGAATCCCTCTCCTAAACCCTCCCCTTCCTTCCCCTCCTCCAAAATGGTACTCCCAAACACACCCTAACCAAACTCCCACACAAGGGAATCTCATCCTAAGTCCTCCCATTGCTTATCTTCCCCTTCAAAATAAGTCTCCCAAACAAGACCTTAGTAAAATATGTAGAGGATAAATGCATACAATTTTATTTGGGGGGATAATTTTGAAAATTTAAACTTATAACTTTGATACTTAAATAAGTAAAATAAAGATCGTAGTATTGAGTGACTCAAAATCATTAGTTGAAGATTAAGTATTGAAAACCAAGTTTTGCACTTCTTAAAAGACACTTCATTGGATAAATTTACTTCCTTTTGACTGCTTAAGCTGTTGTAATATTCTTAGAATACTAATTTACATTTTCCTAAAAAATAAAAATACGAAGGATCATTCTAACAAGTTTCCCAAACACATTTTATTTAAAGATTCAAGAAATATAAAGTTTACAAAAGAAATCCTAATTTTAAACCTTCGAATATATTAAATACATCATTTTTAGTCTAAAATTTATATTTTTGGAATTCTTAAACATGCCTTTAACCACAATTTCCAAACATAAATTAGATATCATATTTCAAGTCCTTGTTGAAAATATTACTTGTGATATTTAACAAATAATTTTACTTCAATAATAATACGAGTTTATAAACTCATATTCAATAAGCTAAGTAGAAAATAAATAATGTAATATATATGTATTATAAGCATAAATACTTATATTCAATTAATATATTATTCATCATTTATTTGCATTATTATTTTGAAAAATAAATAATAATTAAACATAAATTATAAATGATTAAGTAATAATATATAAAACTTCCATTATAAGTCACTACATTTTTTCCTCCATACTAAATAGCTTTAATTGAATTAAATACTTATCCTTTCTTTTACTTTTCCTATTAATTTTTCCAGTACTATCTTATCCAGTGTTGTTGAAACCGGATCGGACCGGACGGTCCGACCGGTCTGACCGCTGACCGGACTTGAAAACGGCTCTGGTTTGCCGTCTTAACCGAATGAGAGTTGGACCGCTTTGAACCGGAAAAAATCCGGTCCGACCATGTTAAACCCGGTTAAACCGGATTAACCCGGGAAGTAAACCGGACGGCTCACTTAAAAATAAAAAAAAATGGGACAATGTTCTAATATTTTGTTTTACTACGGTCCAAAAAAAGATAAAGAGGTATTATTTCATATAATTATACATAATTATTAATTATATAAAGTTTTACATTTATATATAACTATATATTTATAAATAAAAATTATTAATTATGTACGAAATCACCCGGTCAGACCGAACGGTTTAACCGTTTAAACCGGTTAAACCTAATACGGGACCTCTGCCGGTTTGACGTCCGGCTCGGGTTTCACAACACTGATCTTATCACCTTAAGTAATGAATTAGTTCATTTAATATGTTGTCTTTTCCAATAAGTGTCTATCTTAGGAATTAAATTTTGAATTTTTTTTTGTGTTTGTGAGAATCTAACAAGACCTTACATTATTATACTAATGTGTTGATCGTTACTTTTGTTTATAATAATTTAGTATAATATCTATGCATTCATAATATAAAGATTTATACCTATTCAATATATCATTATTATTTATTTGTATTACTTTTATTTAAGAATCAATAATAATTAAAAATTAATAGTTCATAACACAATAACAACATAAAGAACTCTTAGTACAATAACAACATAAAGAACTTTTAGTACAATAACAATATAAAATATTCTTACCCATCACTCATTTTCTCATAATATATGAGCTTTCAGCTAAGTTAAAGAAAAAGAAAAAAAAGCGTGCTCGTTAACGTGAGAGAAATAACTGGGGAAGAATAATGTTAGACGCGTAATGAGGGTGTGGATGTTAGTGATCCAACCCCTTTTGCTAGCTGGCTGTCGGGGAGAGGTCCCCAGATCTCTCTCTCTCCACGTGACTCTCACTCTCCTCTTTTCTTCACCTTTCTTCTCTTCTCTTCCTCGCAAATCAAATTCCATAACTCTATTCAAATCTCACACCTCTTTCTCATTCTCTCTCTTTCTACTACTCCTATGTTATTCTTATTACAATGTTGATGATGATGATGATTTCACTCTCTTCATAGCAAAATTCAGATTCAAATGCTTCCGGTGAATTATCTCTTCTCTTCTTTTTACATTCTCATTATTATCATTTGGTTTTTTTTTTCATTTTCAATATTATTCCTCGTAATTATCTTTGTTTCATGTTTCTTTAGCCTAGCATTCTCACTTCATTCGCATTCGTTGTTTAATACGTTTTTTTTGGAATAGGTCAATTTTATTTTTGTGATATAGAGTGAATGGAGTTGAGTTTGTGAGTAGTATAATTAGCTACTTTGTTTGTTCTGACTTTCTTTTTTCATTGTCACTTATTTCTTATGCTATTCTAAGCTTTTTTGAAAATTAGAATGCAAATAGTTGAATTGAACTTTCAAATTTTGCAGTGTTTCGCGGTTGAATTGAATTGGCAGGGCATTTTTTTCAAGCGGTTATTATGGCATTTGCTTATAAAGTTATTGCTGCTTATGTAATTGTTGATGCAAATTCGGAATATGAGATCACTCTTCTGTATTAGGAAGTTTCAGAGTTTTATGATTGTTATAGAAGTGTGCGGCGTTATATTTTTCCAATTTTGTTGTTTTCTGTAATACTGATCAAATTATGGAAATACTTTTATAAATGAATACAAGAAAATTGTTTGAAATAAAATCCAGAGCTCTCCCTTTCGTCTTGTCTAAAGCCAGGGTACTGGAAAGTATAAACCATAAAGGGTAGAGATTATATGGAAAGATGAAAGCAAAGTTGACCATGAAAAGAGAAGAGAATAGGCCCAGCCTTCAGTAGGGAAAGTTGGTTTGGCTAGGAAATCGACGATGGATGATTTATTGTTGCTTGATTTATGGATGGTTTGAAATTTTGGTCAGAGATTGTCATTGTTTTCTTATGACATATGAGCTCACCACTTTAGTTCCGAGATTTATCTCACATGGTTGCCTTGGGGGTCAACCTAGTGAGTTATCCATCAGTATCACCGTATTGATGCACATGTGGAGCTAGGGCAATTTTAAAATTTTTGCAACTTCAATTTTTGTTTGGTAATTTTGTTGGCTATTGGTTGTAAATGCTTCAGTTTCTTGTGTTATGTGAAAAGGGAAGATTTTGAAAATCTTCTTTCCTTTTATTTTCTGATGTTATTTTCTCATTCTAATATGACATACACCTTGTTATTTGGTTCAGCAGGTTACATTGACTCCAGCTTGAAATAGTTGGAGCTATGAAGTACATATTCCAATGATTTGTATTTTAAGAACTATCTTTAGCTTGGATATGTCTATTATGGGTTAAGAAGTGCAGTGAAATGGTTCACTTTCCAAACAGACAAGAACATGGAGGAGACACAAGAAGATGTTGGGGCAGTGGAGCAAGGGCCATCTAATGTATCATGGTGGCCTTCAAATTTCGTTGAAAGATTTGGATCTGTTTCTTTGAATTCTCAAGATGAGACCATAATTAATAAAGGATTTCCTCGACATTCCGACAAAGATGTTTTGTCACCTCAGAAAGCATCACAAATTCTCTGGCGCACTGGAGTGCTTTTAGAACCAATACCAAATGGCTTTTATTCAGTGATTCCGGTGAGGATTTATTTGTGCATTACTTTCTTAGATGTCTAATTGCTCTTGCTAGAGTTGTTACTTGTTAGTAAGCTTTTGTTACATACTTACATCTGAATTATTACTGAAAGTTGTTTTGCTTTTCTTTTTACACTGTTGCATATTCTAAAATTGACATCCTAATTTTCATTTTATTGTATTGTGTATTTGATATGATACAACCCTATCTTAAGCAAAGAGGGAGGCTGATATATTGATTTAGAAAGAAACAATACTGAAAATTCAGAGCTTAAGCTCTTAGCTAAGGGGAAGACTCCTAGCCTACACTGTACAATGCCCAAATGAGAATGAGATTTGCCCTACGTGATTCTACCCCTTATTTACATCAGATTCACATTCTCTAGTTAATTAATTTCCTTTTCCCACTTCAAATTTCTCTTGAACTAGTTACCTCCCTACATGTGATACATCTTCCTAACTCTGTTTGGTCCCACCGGAATACACCCACAGTATCTTGGTCCTAAATTAACCTCATTCCCATCAATACTTCCACCCTTAGAGGCCATCTTGACCTCGAGGCAGAAGGTTGGTATATGGCCATTCCCAAGTGGTTTATTTTTTTGGTTTAGACTTCCAGAGAGTTGACCATTCAATAAATTTTCCCCTGGATGACGATGTTGTTTCTCTTGTAGCTAGGATCGCTTCTGATTCCATAGGTATACGATTAACCAGCTCCTTTAAGGTAAGTAAGTTTTCATTGTATGGCTGCCAATAGCCTTCTTGAGCTAGGATCATGGAAGACAAGGTGGATTCTTGATCTTTTGGGAATTAGCAACTTATATGCCACCTTTCCCACTCAAGCCACAATTCGAAAAGGCCCATATAAAGAATGTTGACAATCTAGGATTTAACCTCTTGGCTATTGAAATATGCCTATTGGTTAAAGCTTAACTATTGAAATGTGCCTTTGTTATTTACAAGAGATATTCGAGCTAATTCCTATCCCACACTAATAATATCTATTTCCAAACATCGGAGTTAGTTTATACAATTTGTTATTTTCAACATAGAGGGTGAATCGCGATGTAATGGTAAGGTTGTTGCTTAGTGACCAAAAGGACACAGGTTCAAGTCCTGGAACCAACTATTCACTTGCGGAAGTAAGGCTGGTACTTCTACCCTCCCTAGACCCCACTAGGTGGGAGCCTCGTGCACTAGGCTATTATTTTTTTTGTTATTTCCAACATGAGGGTGAGCCTTAGTGCAATTGTAAGGTTTCTACTGTATGACCTGGAGGTCATGGACTCCAATCCTAGAAACAACTCCTCTACTTGTTGGGTAAGGCTTTGTACATTTTCCCTCCTGAGCCCCACCATGTGGATGGCTCATGCATTGGGTTGCTCTTTTTTGTTATTTCCAACATAGAATATTTGTTAGGGTAATGAAGGAAACACTTTTCCACAGTGTACATTGTGCATCTATAATTTTCTTGTATTATTCTGTAAAGTCTCAGAATGTAAATCACATTAATCATGATGAGTCAGATGAAGGTTCTCCACTGAAGCTGGTCATATTTCAGCATGTTCTGTTGAATATATTTTATTTGTTAAGCTCTTTTTGGTACCTACCTGTTCTACCATTTTTATTTTAGTGAAAGAGTCTTATGATGTCATTCAATGTTCAGTAACTTCTGTTCATTCCTGGATCATAGCATTTGTCAATGTTTGAGTTTGTTGGTGCTTGGTAGTAGCCTCCTTGATGCGTAGCTAAAATGATTTTTCCAACTCATTTTATTCTCATTAACTAATATGATACTGTGCAGGAGACAAGACTCAAAGAACATTTTGATAGCATTCCTACCTTGGACGAGCTTCATGGTTTTGGTGCAGAGGGTTTTAGGGCTGATATCATTCTTGTGGATTCAGAGAAAGATAAAAAGTTGTCCATGTTGAAGCAATTGATTGCAGCATTGGTTAAAGGACTAAACTCAAATCCAGCTGCAATAATTAAGAAGATAGCTGGATTAGTATGTATTTTATTGATATTTTTTAGCTCTTGCTTTGTGTATAAGAATATCGTAATATACAACTGTTGCTCCATTGTTATCATATGATAAGTTACTTTTCCTTGTACACACATATATCTTACATTTTCAATGCACAGTGTCAAATAATGCTTTAAATTTATTATATTGCATCATTGCAAAATAACTTCCAAACTAGTCTCAATATAATCTTTTCAAGAAACATGTTTATTTTATACTTATATGGCTGCACTGTGTTAATGTATTTGGCCTTACGCTTTTAGTAAGCTAAAGCTTCGTTTTGATGAATTCGTTATACCTTAATTGTTAGTTATCAACTGTTGGGGATTGTTACAGGGAATAGATCAATTAGTACCGAAGCTTTCTTTTAATTGCCTCTGTTTATTATTTAGTTTATTTTTTAATCATAGTTAAAGGTATTTTGCATTTACTTTGACCTTTATTTCATCACAGGTTTCTGATTTTTATAAGCGATCCAATGTGGACAGTCCAGCAAAAGCTGCACTAGATGAAACCTCTCACATGTTTGAGAGTCAAGGTGTGCAGATGCTGGGAAAAATAAAGCATGGTTCATGTCGTCCTCGAGCTATCTTATTTAAAGTATTAGCTGATACTGTAGGTCTTGAAAGCAAGCTCGTGGTGGTAAGCTCTGACTTCTGTTGGTGGGCTCAATTGCACTCTGCCATGCAACTGACCAATTTAATAGTGTTTTAATATAATTACTATGCGTTTGGCAGAAGTGTTGATGATAAATATTCAATGTTTACTACTTTCTTGTCACCTAGTGGGATAAGGGGGTCTGGTTTGTTGTTGTTGACTTGTTATTCAATTTGTTAATCTTTGTATCTAATTTTGAAAGATATATCGTGTATCACCATTCTCTTTATCAGGGCTTGCCAAACGATGGGACTGTTGAATGTGTAGACTCATACAAGCATATGTCTGTGGTAGTTGTATTAAATTCTGTGGAAATGCTGGTTGATCTTATGCGATTTCCGGGCCAATTATTACCACGGTCAACCAAGGCAGTTTTTATGACTCATATTTCCGCAGCAGGAGAGAGTGATTCAGCAGAAAATGATTCTTGTGATTCTTCAATAGAACCAAATAGTCCTTTATATGGTGTTTCTGAGAGGTTAGATCCTAGCAGGTTTCAAAGCTGTTGTTATTATTTCCTTGGCTTTATTACGCTTCTGTTCCCTTAAATTTCATTAAAATTTGATTTTGGCTCCCCTAATTTAACTGCAACAATGTTTATTTTCATATTGCTGCAATTAAGTTCTCTAGTTTGATTAATGTTGACACCACACTTTCCCCCCCTGATGTTGTATTGTGCCCCATCAGCTCAACCTCCTAGCCGGCAAAGTTAATAATAGTGTCTCATCGTCAGATTTTATGTGATGCTAGAAAAAAGACATAATGACATCAAATATCAATTTACAAACTGAGGATAAAATCGTCGCAATTAAAAATAAACGGACCAAAATTGGAACTTAGTAAAACTGGGTCTAAAATTGTCCTAAAGCCTTCTTCCTTTTTACTTTTGATTAAATGTCCGATTATGTGGTAAGGTTGCTTGCCTTGTGGGTTCAAATCCTGGAAACAAACTCTTCCCTTTTAACTTACTCTTGGAGTAAGTGGATCCCCTCTCTTTTACTTTTGATTTAAATGTCAGATTATGCGTTAAGGTTTCTTGCCTGGTGGGTTCAGATCATGGAAATAGACTCTTTGCTTGCGAAAGTAAGACTACACATATCTACCTTCTCTAGACCCCACTAGGTGGGACCCTCCTGCGTCGGGCCATCCTTTTTATTATGCATTTATCAAATAGTTTCAAGTTGGTCTTGCACTGAACATCTGTTCAAATGTAACTCCTACAAAACCTTTAGCCCTCTATCTTTATTTCTGTTCTGCCACTTACATGAGTTATTTATTTGTATTGGTTTTCTTGGACCTCTTTAACAGCGTTGAGGAGGAAAACCTCCAATTCCATAGGAAATTTGAGGCGTCTGCAAATATATCAGGGATTTCCTTGCGAAATATGATGCTACGATCAAATAGCTTCGTGGACAGGAAATTGAGGTAATACTTTCCATTGCTTATCCAGATATGTTTTGTGCTGGTCTTTTCCTTTAGTTTAATTAATTCATTTCAGCTACAGATATTCTTTTTCTCCCTTTCACTTTGTTTTTCTTCTATTAGGGTCATTTTTTTTGCATATTTTGTGAAGCTTTTAATACTAGAATCCCGAATAGATGCACACTACCAACCTTTTTTGTTGAATGGTTTTGTCAATTCCCTCAGTTTGTCTCATAGTGAACCCAATATTGCAACTGCATTTGGTCGGCGTGGTCGGAGAAAGGTCATTGCTGAACAGAGGACAGCTAGTTCAAGGTTATTTGTAATTCCTTCTTTGGATTGATATGACTTCACATGTTAGTCTTAGGTTCAGAATACATGATCTGTATTATTCACGTCTTGGTTTTTCTTATTTTATATCATTGTACTTAGAAGTTAGAAAACTTGCTCAGTTTGACTTGTTAAATAAAGCCTTTAATTTTTCTTTTTCAGTTTGATCTGTTAAAAACTTGGTTTGCTCTTCTTCAATTGTCTCTGTCAGTATATCATGGTTTAGGTGTTAATGGGCTAGAGCCTAGTGTGTTTGATACTACAATTCATATCTGTAGATATTAGCAAGAACAAGAGCCCGTACAGGCAATTATGAATAAATGTACTATGAAATTGTTACGTATCCAATCTGATAGGATAGATTAGCTGTGTGCTCGTTACTAATTAATTACTCTTTCCAAATAAAGAATGTTTATCATATTATAGAATTATCGTGGAAATAGTAGTCCTGGTTTAGGCTTGTGAAATTTGCTATTGCTCTATGACAATTTTTATGGGTACTTTTACTTGAAATTGGAACTGGTTGTTCATGCTCTTCACAATGATTCTTGGAAGCAAAATAGTTGATTTGTTTATCATAGTTTATTCTTTGTCTGGTCCCAGACTGATAAGTTCTGTAGAAGCATCAGTGAATGTGAGGAAGATCAAGAATGATATACCAGGAGAAAGCAAGAAAGCAGGGACACTTCATAATAGTCACTGTGTCTGTGTCGTTTCCATGGACACGTCTCTATGTGGGATACTTATGGATACTCATGACGATACTTACAATATATTGATTTACTTCTTGAATTTTTATACCATTATAGACAAAAATATCAAAATAATTAGATAAAAATTAGTATTTTATTATGTTTACAATGACATGCTAACTCTTAAATCATTATTCATCTCTTTTAAGTTAAGATTTGTGCTTTTTATTTTAATATTATATTTATTTTATTTTATTTCTATGATATATATTTGTGAGCGACATTTGTTGAGAGAGGCAACTACGCACCCCGAAAGGGGTTAGTTCCTTACCCATAAGGTGAGGGGATACCTTTAATAGTAACAAAAAATATCTGTGTTGTCTTATATAAATTTAAAAAGTTGTCGTATCCCTGTGTCATGTTGTATCTGTGTCATATCGTTGCTTTCCTGGGTTAAATTGATGGATAAATTGCATATGGTTATATTGTTGCTGGTTTTGAGAGAGTTAGTTATTTATTTCTCTTGAAAGTTTTGATGGCTTCAGAAGGTGAATGCTTGGTCTCTACTTTCTTTGCACATTATTCTGTCACTGTTGAAAATATTTACTGACATTAATAATAACATGTACATTCTTAAGTTTTAGTACATCAAGCTTATAATGCACTAGTTTTAAGGATTATTTATGATGTATACTTATGCTCAATATAATGACATTGTGTTACTAATAAAATCGATCAATTGATAATATATAGCAATTGTATTTATATCTATTTTCAATGCATTAGTAACAGTATTATACATTACTCTTTTGTAGTGGGGGGGAGGGGTATGGCCCACTACAACTCCCTTGCCTCCTGTCCTTGGACACAATGTGGTGTTAATCATATGTGATCAAGACCAAAGTTTCGTGGAAAGTTGAAACCTATTTTATTTTCAAAATTTGAAATAATGATTGGAGAATATATTAATTCTACCATTGAGTATTTGATCTGCTTTGCTGCCATTCCTTATTTGCTGTGATATTACAATCCCTTGCCTTATGTTGACTATTAGGTCTTGTATGAGTTGTCAAAACTATACTTTCTAAAGATCATCATATGCTCTGACCTTCAGATATCTGAAACCTTGACTCTTATTTTTTAGCTACAGGATGTTTATTATTTACCAATATCTAATTTGTCTAATATTCAGCTTCTCTGATAAACAATCTTTGATCAGTTAATGTTTGTATCAATGGAATCACATTCTATAAGAATTTATCTATGGTACTAGTGTATTAAGTCTATCATTTCTGTGTATCTATTTCTGTGCGTAACTGCGTATTCTATGTATCCAGTATGCTTTACTGTGCTGAAAGAGGGCTTTTCTGTTGTCTGAAAAGTGATACATACCCTCACCACAAATTGATGTAGGGCATGTTAATTGTGTTCCTTGCTTCTCGATATGTGTTACCATTTTGTGACTTTAGTTTCATGTTGCATGGGTATCTA
The DNA here is from genome assembly GCF_001865875.1 of Lupinus angustifolius. Classification (NCBI taxonomy): domain Eukaryota; kingdom Viridiplantae; phylum Streptophyta; class Magnoliopsida; order Fabales; family Fabaceae; genus Lupinus; species Lupinus angustifolius. The sequence continues at coordinate 7,765,401 of NC_032026.1, read as the reverse complement.
AACAATCTTCAATCGTTCATACTAAGTTTAAAATTTATGGTCAGTCTTTTTGTTTCAAGTATTCCTGGCTATGACATGCCAATTTCGTCTTTCTAATTAGTTTATGTATATTACCATTCTGTGAATTTAGTGGCATGGATATCTAACCATCGCCAACTTGTTCATACTGTCTGCATTTTGTGTTTCAACTATTTATGGCTTGCCTTCATTTTCCGTTTCAAATATTTTGTTTTGCAGTCCTGAACATCCATCATTTCGAGCACGTGCACGGTCCATGCTAGGTGGGGATAGGACAGCATTTAGAGCGTTTGCTGATGACCAGGCTACATCAAGGTTTGTGCCTTTATGATCCCTTAATATTTTTCTTATATGTTGTTTTGCAAGCTACACGGCCTTGCCCATTTTTGAAGTGGACTAGGTCACTGTTGAGATGATTTCCTTTTATGCTCATAAATTTATTGTTGCGGTTTGCTACTTTTGAGGCATGTTATGTAGTTTTCATATATGTGTTCCTTGATGCGATTGTGTGTTTCCTCTTTGAGTAGGTTTGTTAATTGAGTAGGATTTTATGTAGGATAGCATTATGATGGCTGAATTGTTACATTTACTTCATCTTCATTTGTTATTTTGTCTTAAATTTCCATTGTTTTCTGTGACCATTCGGGGAATAAGATAGCATATATCTTTGTCCTTGTTATTTATTATATCATTAATACTTAAAGATATGATATGTAAGAGCAGTTTGTCCATTTTTCAGATCCAGCTATAGGTCTGATGGTGCACCCTCATCCGAAGCGCGTAGGATACGAAGAAGAAGCATCAGCATTACACCAGAGATAGGTGATGATATCGTAAGGTTGATTGTTGTTCTAAGATGCTTCTGGATTTGCAATTACGTTTTTTCTAGTGTTCTTTCCTTGGTGCATTGTGTTATCTGCTTTGGAATGTTTTGGGTGAAATGAAATGCTGTTTTTCCATTAAGGTGCATTGAAGTGGAAGCCTTGTCTTAGGGAGATGTAGGGATGTAAATGTTTGATCAAGCTAGTTGATTTAGTCGTTTGTTTAGCTAAACAAACAAACAAACTTGAGCTTGGAGTTAGGCTCAATTATTTAAATCAGTCAAACCCAAACTTTATAAGCTTGACACTAAGAGCTTGGAAATAGCTCGTATATGTTAATTATTACATTATATATATACACACACTTATATATTATTATATTAATTATATATCAATTTATTTTGGATAAATTAGATTAAGAATCTTTGAACTTTGTATTGTAAAAACTTATTTTGAAATTTCTTTTGTAATGGTGGGAACTAGGACATTGTGTATCCTTTATGTAATGTTTTATGATTAGGAAATTATATATTTTTAAAATTTATTTCTCTTTCTAGTATTAAAATATTTAGAGGATAAGTCTCAGCGCAATGGTAAGGTTGCTTGTCTTGTGGTCTTGGTTCAAATTAGTGGAAACAACCTTTTTGCTTGCATGAGTAAGGCTACGCACATCTACCTTCCTCAGACTGCACTAGGTGGGAGCCTTGCGCGTTGGATCAACCTTTTTTCTCGTATGAATATATTTGTTAATATTAAAGGTTAATAAACTCGAATAATTTTAGGGAGAAATTTGATATAGGGAAAAAATAGTGAAGTTTTAATTGAGCTAAATGAGCCAAGATCAAGACTTAGATTTTTTTAACAAACCAAAGTCAACCCAAACTCTAGCCACCTCTTTTTATTACAAGCCAAGCTTGAGTTTGAAGTGCTCGGCTCATTTACACGGCTAGGGAGAGGTGGTTGCGTAGTGGAGGATTGAACCTTTGACTTTATCATCACACCCATCATTGTTAATTGAGCCAAAAGCTCGTTGACAAGCATTTCCCTTGCCTTGTATAAAGCGGTTAGCTTTTATATTTTTTTCTTTGTTCTCCCCTTTTTATCCCCCTAATTTAATGAACATTCCTTTTCCTTGTGCCCTGTACACTTCTCCATTCTCCAGACATCCTTGTGCCCTGTACACTTCTCCGTTCTCCAGACATCCTTCTGCCCTGTTTTTCTTGTACTTTCAGTTGTCATTTTTATATTTTTCGAGGAAGTTGTCATTTTTATATTCTTCAGGAAGTGCTTCGAAGGACCTCTTTCCTCCCACACCTTACCACTGAGTTCTTGTTTTTCCTCTCATTGCTCTCATCATTACAATTATCCCTTTCCATAACAGTATGCTACTCTCACTTGCTTTTTTGCTGTCACATATAGAGGCAGTTGCATTTCCACTCCTACCTGTGTTGGGCCCTTAACCCATTAGCCTTCCGCTTAGCTCTTCTATCATAAACCTTAGTAATAGAGGGTATTATCACTTATTCTCTTGCATTTGTACTATATTCTACTCTGTTAAAAGATTGTTCTTTATAAAAAAAATATAAAATAAATGCTTTTTTTAGATTTAGGAGTGGGCCCCGTCCAAGTCTTCAACATGTGAGATTGATTTGGTCTTCTTCTTCTTTAATGGCTATGTTAAAAACAAATATAAGAGGGGTTCACACTATATCTTAACCCAAAACCTTAAGGTATTAGGTTCCACTCATGTTTTGTTCAAGTTGCCTAATTCTATCAAATGTTAGACTTATTTATTTCCCTACACTCCCCTTCAAGTCCAACTGGGTTGGCACAATTGTGACTTGTCTTAAATCTTCTGCATGGGCTTGTACTTCAAGTTTTGAGCAGTTATGAGGTGTGGGTGCTTCTTGACTATTCTGACCTGTTCCTGCTTTATTCTAAATAACTAATGCATGGAATGCATGAGTGTAATATGTACTTAAGTGTATTGATCCTTTGTTTTCAATTTCCATAATGCATAGTAATTTGTTATTTTAATTGTGTAGTGCATTGTATACGTGCTGACTTTTAAGTTGTCTTAATACTGTGATAACTCGGGATCTATTCACTGTAGGGCTGTACGGGCAATGAATGAAACACTGAAGCAAAATCGTCTACTGAGAGGGGATAATAGCTCATACTCCCATTCTCCAAACAGTGGAACTAGTGATGCAAATCTTCAAAAAAATGTATGTCTGTATTATTTTGCTAGCTGTGTTGTGTTCTATTATTTAAACCTTTCTCAGCCTTGCATCTTTCAGCATCACATTAGAACAATTCTTTATATCTTTCTTCTCAACTATATCTTTGACCTAATATTTAGATTGTCCAGTTGAATATGCCCTTCATTTTGCTGACTGCTGATTCAAATTTGGATCCTGACCTTGTTCTCATAAACTATATTGTGTTCTGCAAATTGCTTTGGGCCTTTGACTTTCACAGCTGGCAAACTATTTCTTGACTTGGTTCTGCCTTATCTTTTCAACTGTTTCTCACAATATTTGTGTCTCGGTATTGACTTTTCAGAAATTTTCTGTATGTGTGATCATCCAAAATATTTTACTTGGAGTTTCTCATTGAGGCCAATTGTTATTGATGTGATTTCTATGAGAAAAATTGAAATGTAAGGTATGATTATTTAAAGTGCCCAAAACAAGGTTATTGTTTAAGTTAAACAGATTCTAGAGTTTGTGTGGCTAAAGCCTATTATTAAGAACATGTATAACAGAGGGAAAATAGGTGTGTGGCTAAGGGATAACAAAATTACAGCTATGCCCTTAGATAGTTAATTGTTGGTTAGGATTTTTCTATAAAGTGAACACTAGAGTGGAGGGAAAGTTAGTTAGAAGAGTGTGGAGTGCACTAATTGTGGAATCAGTGGGAGAAAAGGCTCGAGGAAACCTTGTAACATACTCTAGTGTAATCTTCTTCTTCAATCTAATAAAACTCTTACTTAGAACCCTAGCAGAATCAATTTGATTATGGGTAGGGGCTTTTCCTTTTCAATTCTTCTTATACAATTCTTACAATTCACGATACCAGTGTTATCAATGGTATCAGATTACCGTTCTGGTGCCTGAGGGAAGTGAGAACCACCACGTTGTCGAAGGTTGAGCATGGTATCCACGCGAAGAATGATAGCTGGATGCAAGAAAGAGATGAGATGAGGAAGGAACGCGAAGAAATACGGTTACACTTCGAGCTCAATGAAGCACGAACCAGAAAAACAGAGAATCTTCTTGAAGCAATTGCAACGAAGTTAGGTATTTCCCTTGGAAGTGAATCAATGGGAATTGGAAGCGAGAACGAGGAAGAAATAGAAAGTCACAAAACACGTTCAGTTCATGACAAATGGCGCAAAATGGAGATTCCAGTCTTCATGGGAGAAAATGCGTATGGATAGGTGCAAAGGTTGGAGAGGTACTTCAGTTTGCGTGTAGTGACAGAGGAGGAAAGGATGCAAGCTACCATGGTGGCCCTCGAAGGTAAGGCACTCAGTTGGTTCTAGTGGTGGGAACGTTGCAATCCATCTCCCTCTTGGCACAACTTCAAGTTGGTTGTGGTAAGACGATTTCAACCCTCAATGGCACAAAATCCTTTCGAATTATTGTTAGCTTTAAAACAAGAAGGCAGTGTAGAAGCATATGTTGAGGAATTTGAAAAATATGCTGGAGCCTTGCAAGAAGTCAATAAGGATTATGTTAGAGGAATTTTCTTAAACGGATTGAGAGAAGAAATAAGGGTTGAGGTGAAGTTGTATGAATTGGAAACTTTACCTGAGATCATACAAAAAACTATTCTAATTGAACAAAAGAATGTAGTAATGAATAGGAGAACCAGTTATACCCCTACTAGATCTGGGATGCCTTACAGGGGACATTCATTCAGCATGGTAGATTCTATAGAAAATTCTACTATGGGTAATCATAGGAGAGAAGGATCAGGAGTGGACAGTGTTACTGGTAGCACTAAGACTCCCCAAGATGCTGAGGGGTCCAAGGGCAAAGGAGATTATAGGAGGCTTACAAGTGTAGAGATGAAAGAAAAAAGGGAAAAGGGTCTATGTTTTAGATGTGATGAGCCATTCACTAGGGATCTGATAACACCGGCACAGAATTTACAGAAAAAGAAGAAGAAATTTCACAATCGATTCGGAATCAATTCGATTCCGAATACTAATACCTCGTTTATTGCTTTGAAGAATGGAGAAGATTACAAGATGAACCCTAATTGATTCCCCGAATCAATTACTCGTTACAAGATTAACTCCCTGAATTAATCCCTCTCCTCTACTCAATTCTCAAAAGATACTAACACTAACCCCCCTAACATCTATTTATAGCTTCTGCCCCAAGCTATCCCTTCTCCTACGGCAGTTATTCTCACTGCTATGGCAGTTAATTCTGCCACATCATACTGCCACGTGGCCTCCTTCGGTACACCTGCGTGATGGGTGGTCTCCCCCTCATCCTATCAATACCCCCTTCCAAAAGACTCATCTTGTCCTCAAGGGCAAATTGAGGAAAAACTTCTTGCATTTGAACCGCCGACTCCCAGGAATTTTCACATTCCGGTAACCCTTCCCACTGTACCAACACCTCAATATCTCCATCCTGATCAACGCGGTGTTGTAGGAGTGTAGCCGGTTGCACCTTCAATTCCCACTCTTCTGATAACATCAACGGAAGAGGTTGAGACTGTTGAGCCGGTTTCAGAGCTTTCTTCAACAAGGAAACATGAAACACGGGGTGAACCCGCGTATGCTCTGGTAATGCCAATCGGTAAGCTACAGGGCCAATGCGCTCTAAGATACGGTAAGGCCCATAGAATTTAGCTGCGAGTTTGGCCGATGTTCGAGAAGCTAGAGTCCTCAACCTGTACGGTTGCAGTTTCAGGAATACCCAATCTCCAACCTCAAACTCTACTTCTCGTCGATGTTTATCGGCCTGAGCCTTCATCAAATCTTGGGCCCGCAACAAATTCTGCCTCAACTCTTGGATAACCTCATCTCGGGCAACTAAGAGCTGATTTACTCCCTCAACTTTCGACGTAAAAGTACACCCCTTAATCAAGGTGGGAGGATCTCTCCCATACAAGGCTTTGAAAGGAGTCATACCAGCAGAAACGTTATAAGTAGTGTTAAACCAAAATTCTGCCCATGAAAGCCATTCCACCCACTTCCTCGGCTTGGGCCCTGCAAAGCATCGAAGATATGTTTCCAACCCGCGGTTCACGACCTCGGTTTGCCCATCCGTTTGAGGATGGTAAGCCGTACTGAACTTCAATCGAGTACCTGCCAATCGGAACAACTCCTGCCAGAACTGACTCAAAAATATCTGATCCCTGTCGGAAACTATCGAGGTCGGATACCCATGTAGCTTCACCACCTCTCTAACAAACAAGGAAGCTACATCCTTGGCCGAATAGGGATGGCCAAGAGGATAAAAATGGGCGTATTTCGTGAGCCGATCCACCACTACAAAGATGGTATCCTTACCATTAGACCGCGGCAATCCGGATATGAAATCCATGGAAATGTCCTACCATACCTGAGTAAGAATGGGTAGTGGCTGCAAAGCCCCTCCGCCGGCCACACTGTCGTGGCATTCAGCTAAGATCAGAGGTAACTTATCGGATGTCCTCGACAGAACCAACCTCCCCTTATACAACAACCGTCCTGACTGAAACTGGAACCCCGGATGAGACTCAGGATTTTCTGCCAAATCCTGGACCACCTTCCTCCACTTCGGTTCCTGCTGAACCTCTTGGAACCACCCTTCAGCATCTCCAACATTAATCACTGAGAGTGCCGAATAGTAGGCCTTCCAGGATAAGGCATCGGCCACTGTATTTTCCCTTCCAGGCTTGAACTGAATCTCAAAATCCAGACCTATGAGCTTTACCGCCCATTTAAACTGCTCCTCACTGAACAGCCTCTGCTCGGTAAGGAATTTCAAACTCCGTTGGTCTGTCCTGATAATAAAGTGGCGACCCAACAAGTAGTGCTTCCACTTCTGCACGGCCTGTACCAACGCCATCAACTCTTGTTCATAAACCGATTTCTGCTGGGATCTCGCTGATAACCCCTTACTCCAAAAGGCTAGAGGGCGACCTTCTTGCATCAGCACGACCCCAATTCCCTTACTGGAAGCATCGGTTTCCAACACAAAGGTCTTCGAGAAATCAGGCACGGCCAGCCTAGGCAAACTGACCATGGCCTCCTTGAGGGTTTGAAAAGCCTGAGTGGTTTCGTCGGTCCACACAAAGTTATCCTTCTTCAACAACTCGGTGAGAGGCTTGGCAATTCGCCCATACCCTTGCACAAACCTACGGTAATAACCTGTGAGGCCCAGAAATCCCCTTAAACTCTTCACATCACGGGGTATTGGCCACGAACTCATAGTGGCCACCTTAGACTCATCCGCAGCCACTCCAGAACGAGAGATAATATGTCCCAGATACTCTAAATTGGGTTTAGCAAAACTGCATTTCTTCTGGTTGACTTTCAACGCATGGTCCTGCAAGGCGGTCAACACCTCCCTCAACTGCCTTTCGTGAGATTCCTCATCAGGGCTGTAAACCAGAATATCGTCGAAGAAAACCAAAGCAAATCTCCGCAAGTATGGCCGTGATACCTCGTTCATGAGGGCCTGGAAGGTCGAAGGTGCATTCGTGAGACCGAATGGCATCACAACAAACTCGTAATGACCTTCATGGGTTCGAAAAGCAGTCTTCTCCACATCCTCACTGCGCATCCGAATCTGATGATACCCGGATTTCAGATCTAATTTGGTGAAAATTGTGGCCCCTCCAATCTCATCCAATAACTCCTCAATAATCGGGATAGGGAATTTATTGGGAATGGTCACCCTGTTGAGGGCCCGATAATCGACACAGAACCTCCAACCCCCGTCCTTCTTTTTCACCAAAATGACAGGACTGGAATAAGGACTGATGCTATGCTGAATCACCCCCGAAGCCAACATCTCCCGAACCAAGCCTTCGATCTCGGTTTTCTGGTAGTGAGGATATTTGTAAGGTCTAATGTTGGGGATAGCTGCCCCCCCAAGGAGTTTGTGGTAGCGACAGCTGCATCCAGTTTGGGGTTAGGGGCAGTCTTGATGCAGGGTGGAAGGCCTTTAGCCTTTTGGAGCAAGGGGTTATCTCCAAGGGCTCAACAAAAATCTGTGTATGAAAGGGAGCTTATGGCTTTGGTTCAAGCAACCTAGAAATGGAGACACTACTTGATGGGTAGGCACTTTATCATAAAAACAGATCAAAAGAGTTTGAAATTCTTAACTGAGCAGAGGTTATTTACAGAGGAACAATTCAAGTGGGCAGTCAAGTTGGTGGAGCTAGACTTCGAGATCCAGTACAAGCTAGGGCATGAGAATTCAGTAGTAGATGCTCTCTCAAGGAAATTAATGTATTCAACCATCTCTGTTCTATCCAGTGGAGAAGTGGACTCTTGGAGTGAAGATTTACAACAAGATCCTAAATGGAAGGGGCTCATCTAGGAGTTGGTGGTTTCTCCCAAGGCTCACCCTCATTATGAATTAAGGAGAGGGGTACTTTACTACAAAGGAAGGTTAGTTTTACCCAAGGGTTCTACTAGGATACCTATCATCATGGCTGAATGCCATGAGACACCAATGGGGGGACATTCTGGGCACTTCAGAACCTACAAAAAGATTGCTAGTTTTCTGTTTTGGGAAGGGATGAAATCAGATATTAAGGGCTATGTAGAGGGGTGTGAGGTATGCCAGAGAAATAAATATTCTACCATGGCCCCAACAGGATTGTTGCAGCTGTTGCCATTACCTCAACAGGTGTGAATGGATGTATCCATGGACTTCATAGGAGGGTTACCTCGGGTAAGGGGGAAGGACACTATTTTTGTTGTGGTGGATAGGCTCACCAAATATATGCATGCTTTTGCTATAGGTCACCCTTATTCTGCCAAGGATGTGGCCTCTGTTTTCATAAAAGGAGTGGTCAAGCTACATGGTTTTCCCTCATCCATAGTCTCTAATAGGGACCTTATGTTTCTAAGCCAATTTTGGAAGGAATTGTTTAGGATGTCTGGAACTATGTAGCACCTCTTACCACCCACAAATAGATGGGCAAACATAAGTGACAAATAGGTTCCTAGAGACATACCTAAGGTGCTTTGTGAGTCCAAGGCCTAGAAACAGTGGTTGAATTGGTTGCATTGGGCAGAATTCTGGTTTAATACCAACTACAATGACTTTGCTAAGATGACTCCTTTCAGAACATTATATGGCAGGGAAACCCCTACATTGTTGAGGGCAGGGACTATTCCTACAAGGGTGGAGGAGGTGAGCAACTTGTGTCACCAAAGAGATGTAGTTCTGGAGGAGTTAAAGCATAATCTGCTTAAAGCTCAAAACCTCATGAAACAACAAGCAAATAAGCATAGAAGGGTTGTTGACTTTGCAGTGAATGACTGGGTTTACCTCAAGTTGCAACCATACAAGCTCAAGACCTTGGCTAACAGACCCTGTGCTAAGTTAGCTCCCATGTATTATGGCCCTTATGAGGTGGTAGAGAAGTTGGGAGTAGTGGCCTATAGACTAACCTTACCTCCTCAGGCCAAAATTCATCCTGTGTTTCATGTGTCCCTCTTAAAGAAAGCATTAAAACCTCATCAACAACCTCAGCCCCTGCCTCCTATGTTAAATGAGGAATTGGAATTGGAGGTCATCCCATAAAACATCATCAACAACAGAGAAGATAACCAAGGCAATCTAGAAGTGTTAGTGAAGTGGAAGGATCTCCCTGACCATGACTCTACTTAGGAAGGAGCAACAGCCATACAAGAGAGGTTTCCAGACTTTCTACTTGAGGACAAGTTGGTTCTTTTAGAGGGGGTATTGATAGGCTAAAGCCTATTATTAAGAACGTGTATAAGAGAGGGAAAAGAGGTGTGTGGCTAAGGGATAGCAAAATTACAACTATGCCGTTAGACAATTAATTGTTGGTTAGGATTTTTCTATTAAGTGAACACTACAGTGGAGGGAAAGTTAGTTAGAAGAGTGTGGAGTGCACTGATTGTGGAATCAGTGGGAGAAAAGGCTCGGGGGAACCTTGTAACCTACTCTAGTCTAATCTTCTTCTTCAATCTAATAAAACTCTTACTTAGAACCCTAGCAGAATCAATTTGATTCTGGGTAGGGGCTTTTCCTTTTCAATTCTTCTATAATTCTTACAATTCACGATACCAGTGTTATCATTGTGGGAGTAAGTTGTAATAACAAAGTCTGATATTTGAAATGGTACCTTTCATTATATGAAAGAATGAAGTTGTTGGAAGAGATGAAGGAGATGAAACTTATCTTATTGATGTTAACTAATGTACAAGTATATAAAAGAATACAATGGAAGTCTATGTGCCTATGTCCTGAGCCTTACTATCATTCACAATATCAACAGAAGTGAAGGGTTTGTTGTAGAAAAACAAAGAGTTTAGGGTTTAATGGATCTAGATTAGGGTTTCTTGTGTGATTAAGGATGATCTTCTGCAATAAGGCTTAAAGTATCTACTGTGCGCCATGCACAAAGTTTGTGTTCACTTCCAATCCCAGCCCCATAAAGTTCATGGTTTTATTGAAGTTAGTGTCGTGTGAATTATTTATTTTGTAATTATTGATGATTATAATATTAGCATGTGTGGCTTTGTCTAGAAAAACTTGGATTAGCTTCTATTTTAAAACATGAAGTTGGTCTTCTGCCTTTTTGCTTTTTTGGGGGGTGAGGGTGGGGTAATATTTACTTATTCATTTTAGTTTAAATATCTTCTAACTTGTACATGTGATTGTCGTCATGCAATGACAGCTGCCAAGTTTCAATCGTGATGGTTACAATGGAAGTTCCGCCTTATATTCTCGTCAGCTTGGCCAAGTAACTTCACAAACGGCAATGTCATTACCATCTTCACCACATGATTATGGAGGTCAAGCTTCTGATAGAAGTGGGCCATCAGGACAGGGAATGAATGATGAAATGGAGTCGACTTGGAATAGAGTCCTTGAGTCACCAATGTTCAACAATAAACCTCTTTTACCATATGAAGGATGGAATATTGATTTCTCAGAATTAACTGTTGGAACCCGTGTGGGGATTGGTAAGTATAGCCTCATAGTTATTGAAATAATATGATTTATGTTTTGAACAGTGCCATTTATATCATTCAAATGTCATATGATCCAAACTGCCTACAAGTTTAAGAGTCACATTGAATTGTGGATATGTTTTTTGAATCATTGTTTGTGGCTAGATTTCCACATTTCGATGTTGGGTTTTGACAGATCTGCGTACATTTCTTAGTTGGGTTGTCACAGATCCGATGATATGTCTACATTTCTGTATAGGTTTTATGACAGCTCTGGTCAAGATATCTCTTTTTTGCATTGGGTTTGTGACAGATATGGTCCAGAATCCGTATTAGATCTGTTACAGGCTTACAGCCAATGGGAAAAATTCCCAATTCTTTCCATACCTGGTTTTCAAAAGGAACATATGGTCTCAGAGAACCTTAAAAATACCTTCAGTACTAAATCTTACCTCACTGGAAAGATATGGATGATTGCTTTGTTTTCCCTATTTTGGTGTCATCAACTTGATAAGGGCTAAGAAAGGGAACTAAGAACCCTAGGAATTTCAATGAATTGGAAGAACTTAAAAAGAAGGAATGGGGAATTCAGAAAAGAAGAACTCCAAGATTCTCTTATTGATGAAAATGAATGGATTACAAGAGTAAGAAAGAATATTGGAAACTGATTATAACCGTCTAACAGAATTGGTAGTGACAAAGCTTTATAATTGTAGCTTTACAAGGGAATAGGACAACTAACGCAACATATGGTAACTAACTAACATTTAACTCCTCATCATTGTACTTCACGAAATCACTGTCCTCAAGGACACTTCAAGGATGGAAAGAATGAAACTTCTTCATGAGATCATAATAGAATTCCCATGTAGAATCCTCTGCAGTTTGGTGCTTCCACTTGACCAGTACTTTAGTGACAGCTTGGCCTCTTCTTTTCACTGTAGCTTTGTCAAGGATGGCCTCAGGTTCATGAGTAGCAGTAACTTCAGTGTTCCCCGAGGGTAGTTGAGTAGACACAACTGCTTCACATACATGTTTTTTTAACTGAGATACATGGAAGACATTATTGACTTTTGATTGATAGGGTAAAATCAACTTATAAGTTATTGCACCAATCTTATCTTCAAATGGAAAGGGACCAAAGTACTTTGGAGCCAACTTCTCATTATTACGATTAACTATTGAAACTTGTCTGTATAGGTGGAGTTTAACATAGACCACTTCCCCTATATGAAATTGTTTGTCTGTTCTGTCTATCTGCCACTTGCTTCATCCTATGTTGTGCTCTTCTCAAATGAAACTTTTAAGACTTACAACATTTCTTTCTTTGCCAAACTTCTGTCTATTAATTCAAATTTAGATTCTTCTGGCAAATAAGGAAGATAAGTAGGAGGAGGCTGCCCATGAACAATTCCATAAGGATCTGCATGATATAGGTGTGGAAGGTAGTATTATACCACCACCCAACTAAGGGAATCCATCTTGACCAATTTTGTGGAGTATCAGAACTCATGCACATGAGTAGGTCTCCAAACACCTATTGACAACCTCAAATTGCCCATATGTTTGTGGGTGATAAGCTGAGGAAAGTTGTAGTTGAACACCCTGAAAAGCCATCAATCCCTGCTAGTATATGCTGATAAAAATTATATCTCTATCACTTGTAATGAATTCTGGGAAGCCATGTAATTTGAAAAAAAGATTGAGAAAGGCTCATGAAATGAATAGTCTTGCTGAATCTATCAACTACAAAAATGACAGTTTTTCTGAGAAGTAGGTAGTCCTTCGATAAAATCCATGGTAATATGTCGTCCTACATGTTCAGGAATTGGCAAGGGTTGGAGTAACCCCAAATGGGCTAATGTATCATACTTACATCTTTGACGAGTTGGACATTTCTTGATAAAATCTTGCACCTCTTTGATTAACCCCTTCCAATAGACAATAGACTTAACCATCTGCATTGTTGCATTCTTCCCTGAGTATCCACTTGAGGCTGTAGTATGCATCCACTGTAAAACCTCTTTCCGCAATTGAGGATCTGTTCTAATCACAAGCTTGCCTTTTCTTATAAGTTCATTCCCATCCCAATAATGATGCTTATGAGTGTAAGAATGATAAAACGAAGAAGAAAGAAGAGAAAGAAAGAGAGAAGAGTAACTTTCTATTTTGATTGTTATTTTTGTAATTGTTAAAATAGACACAAGGTTCAGCTTCTATTTATAGAAGCAGTTACAAGGCATGTGACAGTTACATAATTGTAACTACCATTCATCTAGAAGCTTCTATTCTAACAAACTTGAAGGCTTAGCTAAAAGACTAATAAGGTAAACTGCATACACTAAGTTTTGATTACAATTATTAATCTAATATAATCAGTTAGTCTAATATTCCCCCTTGAAGCTAAGGGTGAGTTGAGGACTTGTCAACCACTTGAAGAAGCTTCCCGATTGAAAGAGATCTTGAATTAGACAAAGGCTTAGTAAGGGCATCAATTGTCTGGAGTTCAGATGGTATATGCTTGACTTGTAGAAGCTTTGATTGGACTCTGTCTCTTACAAAGAATACATCCAACTCAATGTGTTTAGTTCTGTGATGAAGAACATGATTGTGTGTCATTGCCACAGTACTCAGGTTATCACACAAAACCAGTGGAGATTGATAGGGAAACTGAAGTTCTGAGAGAAGTGATTCAATCCAGATGATCTCTTGAGAGGCTAGGGCTAGACTTCGATATTCAACTTCAGTACTAGACCTAGAGACAATTTGCTGCTTCTTTGACCTCCAAGTAACAATGTTTGGACCTACAAAGAGGCAAACATCTGAAACAAATTTTCTGTCATCAGGGTCTGATGCCTAATCTGCATCACAAAATGTAGTAATGAGTAGAGGGGTGGAGCTAGCAGGTCTAAGTTGAATACCCATAGTTAGTGACCTTTGTAAGTACCTTAGTATCCTCTTAACAACAACCCAGTGATGATCCAAAGGATTAGACATATACTGATATACTTTGTTGACACTGAATGCAAGGTCAGGTCTTGTGATTGTTGCATATTGTAGAGTATCTACTATGAATCTGTATAATGTAGGATTTTCAAAACCAGAGGATCCTGTTTTGGTTAATTTGTAGGAAGTGGACATAGGAGTAGGAGATGGCTTGGCTGAGTCCATGTTGGCTTTCCTGAGAATGTCTTTGATATACTTAGTTTGGGATAGAAAAAGAGACCCATTGGACATGTATTTGACTTCAATACCCAGAAAATAATCCAAACAACCTAGCCTCGTTAGTTCAAAAGTAGTGCTAAGCTTATCAATGATTTGATTAATATGATGAATAGAGGATCCAATGACAATAATATCATCCACATAGACTAACACATATAGTTTGTAAGTAGATGAGGTGTGATTGAACAAAGAATTATCACACTTGTTGATTTGAAAGCCAAACTGAAGTAAAGTGCCCTTAAGTCTTTCAAACCATTGCCTAAGAGCCCGCTTGAGGACATAGAGTGCTTTGTGAAGTCTGCAAACTTGAGATTTAGCAACACTGATGAATCCAGCAAGCTGCAACATATATACTTCTTCATTGAGTAGACCATTGAGGAACGCATTATTAATGTCTAACTGTTCCAGAGGCCATTTGAAGGTCATTGCTAAGGTCGATAGAATTCTAATGGTGATAGGCTTCACAACTGGGGAAAAGTTTCAGTATAGTTAATGCTTTGTATGAAATCCTTTTGCAACAAGTCTTGCCTTATATCTGTTAACTGTCCCATCAGGATTTTCTTTAATCCTAAACATTCACTTACAACCAATGACTTGTTTTCCTGGAGGTAAATCAACAACAGACTATGTACCCAACTGAATTAGAGCATTGTATTCCTCTTGCATAGCTTGAAAGTAAAGAGGATCATTTAGGGCTATCTTGGCAGATGTAGGTTCAGTTTGAGCTAGAAATACCCTAAGAACTCTAGGAATGAAGGACTTATCAAAACCAGATTTGTAACGGGCCTGCATTGGATGAATATACCTAGGAACAATAGTAGGTGGTGGGATAGAGGAAGACTCTAATGTAGTAGATTGTGATAGTTGTAATGGTAGCTTTGAGGATGAAGGAGAGACTCTTTGAGTACTGGACATGGAAGGACACCCAGGAATATGACCAGGGGAATCTGTAAGAATAGTAAGAGAGGATGAGGGTGCAATGTTAACAATATTATTAATGGAGGAAACATTTTGTGGAGAATGATGAGTTAAGGTAGTGGGAGATGACACATGGGTAGAGGATAATTCAGAATTGGATAGAGGAGAGGTTGTTGATGCATAGGGAAAATTGTGTTAATTGAATATAACATCTTTAGAAATATAGACTCTGCCATCTTTTGCCATACATTTGTACCCTTTATGATGGGCTGAGTAACTAAGAAAAGTGCATTTAGAGGACTTGAATTCAAGCTTATGACTTGTGTAGGGTCTCAATAGAGGAAAACAAGCACATCCAAATATTTTAAGAAAAGAATAGTTAGGTTGATCCCCAAATAGAAGGAAATAAGGAGAGGACGGATTGACTGTGAGTGATGACAATCTATTAATGAGATATACTGCAGTAGTAAATGCGTATTTCCAATATGACAAGGGCAGAGAGGCATGAGAAAGTAAAGATAGTTTCTACAATATGCCTTGCTTTCTCTCAATAGTCCCATGTTGATGATGAGTATGTGGACATGAGACTCTGTGAACTATCTCTAATGAATTGAGAAACTGAGTAAATGGTCTAAACTCTCTTCCTCAATCACTTTGAATAACTTTGATATCTAGGTGAAACTGAGTATGGACCAGTTTTACAAAATGTTGAAACAAGTATAGTGTGTCTGACTTTTTCTTTAGAAGATAAATCCAAGTATGTTTGATGTGCACATCACCAATAGACAAATAATATCTAAACCCTGATTCTGAATGGATAGATGCAGGACCCTAAAGATCTAGGTATAAGAGATCAAAAGGTTCACTATAAATGGAAGTAGATGTAGAAGAGTGTAGTTTGAGCTGTAGCACAGTAACAAACAGTAGAAAAATCAAGATTAGTTTTATTAGAATGTGAGATATTACATTGTTGAAGGACACTCTTTAAAGCAGCCTCATGGGCATGTCCTAGTTAGTACCGAAGTAAGTATGAAGACAAATTTCTAGAACTAGAAGAAACAATGTTATTTGCATACAAAGATAGCCTTGAATTGAAATTACAATGTAAGGAAGTTGGTGACAGAAGATTGTGGAAAACATAGAGCCCTTCTGCAGTAAGAGAACCTTGAAGAAACACCTGCTTAGTAGCCTGAAATTTGACAAAACAATGATTAGGGTGGAATTCAAAAAAACATTGATTATTCCTAGCAAACTGAGACTCACTAATAGGATTCTTTATAATTGTAGGAACAAGAAGCAAGTTATGTAAGGACATAGACACTTTGGAATTAAAAGGAAACTGAATATAAGCATGTCCACAACTTGTAATAGTAGCTTTGTTACCATTACCCATGTAAATGTGATCTGAGACAAACTGTTCAGTTGGTTCAGGTAGAAATGAGGGATCAACAATGAGATGGTTTATGGCACCTGAGTCAGGATACCACAAAGATGGCTTGCTGGATTCTTGATCAATGTGTGTGATATTCATAGCATAAGGAGATAGATGAACATAGGATGAGTAAGGTTTAGTAGCTCTTTTAGGATGTTGATTGTAAGCAGGTCTTGAATGACTGTAGGAATGAAAGGATTGTCTTGGCCTTGTGGGAGGAGGAGGCAGGGCATACCCAGATGTAGGAGGAGCTGGATAGTGCATATGAGAGGGATAAGAACTTGAATGTGGATAAGTATCAATAGAGTTATGTCTATAAGAATAATGCATGGTGTAGAAAGCATCATATGGTGCATAGTAGCACTAGGCCACATCATGATCATATTTGTTGCAGTAATCACAGAAATAGGTGGAAATTTTGCTTGAGGACCTTCCACCACGACTACCACGATTGTTAAACCTTCCTCCACCACGAGAACCACTATGAATCTGTCAAGAATAACCATGTACATGTGGTGTTGAGGAAAACTTGCACGATAAGGTGGATGAGATGACGAAAATGGAGCAGTGTGAGTCATAGAGGCAGGTGATGGTGGTTTAGCAGCAACAACATTGGCAGATAGTGCATCAGAAACAGTTTTATGTTTATTCTTTACCAACCTAGATTTATATGTAAGTAAGAACTATTCCAGTTCATTAATGGAAGGAAGATGAACTTGACTTTCAATGATTGTAATAACAGTGTGATATTCCTCATTAAGTCCATCTAAAATACAATCAACATGTTCTTCTAATGAAATTTGGAGTTCCAATTGATGCTAAAGAATTAGTAAGCATTTTAATTTTTGAGAAATAATTAGAAATTGAACTAGATCCTTGAGAAATTCCACGAAGTTGTGTCCTAAGTTGATGACTACGTGTTTTAGTATGTGCATTACAGAAAGAATGCAATTCATGCCATAATTGAAAGGTAGAAGTACAACCTGTAACTCGTGGTTGCAGAGATTCAGAGATTAAATTGAGAATCCAGGAGAACACGGTTTGATCCTGTTCTTCCCAGCTCAAAAACCCTGGATTGATGCGATGATTAGCAAAATCTGATTCTATAAGAAATTGAGGTGGAAATTCCGGATTCGACAACCTAAGAACATGATTGGATTTAAGGAAATCTATCATGAACTGACTCCATGTGAGGTAGTTCTGCTCTGTGAGCTTCGCAACTGGTGCTGGAAGAGAAAGAACTGGAGCTACGGCTTGAACTGGCGCAACATTGGAAGAATTTGGTGGAGAATCCATGGAAGGAGGAGGATTAGTGGTGGCGTTGGCCATAAAAGCTCTTGATACCCTGAAAGAATGATAAAACGAAGAAGAGATAAGAGAAAGAAAAAGAAAAGAGTTATTTTTGTAATTGTTATAATGAATACAAGGTTCAACTTCTATCTATAGAAGCAGTTACATTATTGTAACTGCCATTCATCTAGAAGCTTCTATTCTAACTAACTAGAAGGCTTAGCTAAAAGACTAATAAGGCAAACTGCATACACAAAGCTTTGATTAGCAAAGCTGATTACAATTATTAATCTAATATCATAAGTTAGGCTAATAAGGAGAAGTAGGATCATTTTGAAGTTGTTGAATAAGTTTCTAAATGTCTCTATCAGTCAACCAAGTTTGTCTAATTCTTTTCATTAAACCTGATTCCACTGTATGCACCTGAATATTATTGATTTTCACTCTCTCCATTCTAGATAAGATATCACCTGAATATTATTGATTTCCACTCTCTCCGTCCTAGATAAGACATCGACTACTACATTGTCCTTGCCTTGCTTATAGTCGATTGAGAAATCAATTTCCATCAACTTTACCAACCACTTTTGTTGAAAAGTAGTAGCCAATTTTTTATTTAGGATATACTTCAAACTTCTATAATCAGTTTTGATGATGAAATTTTTATTTAGGAGGTAATGTCTCCATTTCTGTAATGCAAAAACTATTGCCAACAACTCTTTCATAGGTGGACAATGCTTCTTGTCGCTGATTCAAAGATCTACTGATTCAAAGATCTACTGATTCAAAGATCTACTGAGAAAGACTATGGGATGGTGGTCTTGCATCAAGACTACTCTCATTCCCTACCTTGAAGCATCAGGTTCAATGATGAAGGTTTTAGAGAAATCTAGTAGTGCTAACACAAGAACTTGAATGAGCGAGTCCTTTAACTTTTGGAAAGCTAACTTGGCTTTTGAAGCCCAACTAATGTTGCTCTTCTTAAGCATGACAGTCAAAGGTTTAGCTATTCCCCCATATCCCTTCACAAATATTCTGTAATATCTTGTTAATCCTAGGAATCCTCTCAATTGCTTAATGTTTTGAGGTGATGGCCAGTCCTTCACAACCTTCATCTTTGAAGGATCAATTGACTCACCCTCCTTGGAGATGAAATAGCCTAAATACTCAAACTTTTGTACCCCAAAATAACACTCTAATCTCTTGGCTAAAGTCTTTGTTGTCTCATCACATTGAGTATTTTCTCGAGGTGTATTATATGGTGCTCCATACAACAATTGTATATTAAAATATCATAAAAAAATACTAACAAAACTTTTCTCAGAAAATCCTTGAATATTGAATTCATAAAACTCTGGAAGGTGGCATGTGAATTAGTGAGCCCAATTGGCATCATTAAGTACTCATAATGGCCTCCATGAGTCTTGAAAGTTGGTTTATGAACATCACGAGGTTCCATTTTGATTTGATGGTAACCATACCCCAAATTTGTCTTAGAAAAGAGACTTGACCCATTCAATTTATCCATGAGGTCCTCAAGTAAAAGAATTGGAAACCTTTCTTTAATTGTACCTTTATTAAGCTCTCTGTAGTCTACACAAAGTCGCCAAGAGCCATCCTTCTTGCCCACTAGCACTACTGGACTTGCATAAGGATTGTTGCTATTTTGGACAATACCTAACTCCACCATTTCTTATACTAGTTTATCTATAACATCTTTCTGTTGACCAATATATGTATATGACCTTTTATTTACTGGATTAACCCCTTGCTGCAATGGAATCTAATGATTATGTCCTTCCATCATAGGAGACAACTCCTTTGGTTCTTCAAAGATATCTTCATAGTGATCTAATACCTCGGTAATCTGTAAGGTCAACTCATCTTGCTCAACATGAGTGGTCAAGGCCTCTAACAAACAACCTTCCCTTTCACATATATGTATCATTCATAAGTTAACACCATTTTCAAGAGTTTTTCCTAATGATTGTTGACACTTTTCACATGAGTGTGGGAAGCTCCTCTTAGCACACGTCTTCTTCCTTAGACCTTGAAATCCATACTTAGCTTATCAAAATTCCAAGTTATATCACCTAGTGTTACCAACTGTTCAATGAAATCTTGATTTTGTCCCACAACCACTATTACAGTCAACAGGTCTAAATTCTCAATTTTACACCCCAACGTTTTGGCCATATTAACATCCAAAAAGTTATGAGTACTGGTACTATCTATCAATATGTGTAACAACTTCTTCATGTGACTTCTAGTTACTCTCATAGTTCTAAAACTAGAGATTCCAATGAGTGCATTAACTGAAATGTGAGGTTCGTATTGTTCCTTACTCTCATTTCCTACTTCACACTCACCCCTCTTCATCACTCATCTCATTTGTATCTAGCAAATGTTAATTGGATTTTTTTGTGTCAAACTGTGTTAAGGGGTGTACGTTTCATCAGAGAAATAACACGAACCTTTTAATATTCTCTTATTCATATAAGTGGGTGTTGGACTTCTAGGTCCTTTTGGTTTACTTTTGAATGCCTCAATAGTGTTATCAATTGAGGTAATGGGTTTTGAGATTAGGATAGGCTTAGAATGAGTTGGTGTCTTGGTGAACTTTCCCATAGCATGACTATGAGGTCCCTGGACACTGGCTGATTCATACAGTTTTGCTAAGGAAAATGCTTGCCTCACTGACCTTGGGTCCAATATTCTAATAGGCATCTAAATATCATGCTTGAGTCCCCTTAAGAAATAACTTAGGGTATACATAATAGCATCAAATTTTTCATGAAATTCAGTCACTGTCCCTTTTTGCCTTAACTTCATAAGTTCAGTCATGGGGTCATCACACACTTCCCCAAAAGTATCCATCAAAACATTCACATACTCTTCCCACTTCAGCCACACTTGAGCCATGATCATTGATTTAGCAAAGACATGATGCCTTGTAAAGCCTTACCCTCAATGTATCACAACCAATTTAACCTTTATGTTTTCAGGAGTATTATATATCAAGAAATACATCTCACATTGATATAGCCACTCATTCATATTTTCACCATTAAAGTGTGAGAAATCTATTCTAGCTAACCTTTTTCCACTTGAGTAGTGAGAGTTGTGGCTGTCACCTGAGCAAAAAACTCTTCTACTGGCTGGGGATTTGTTAGCTTCATTTACCTTCTCTGGTCGATCATGTTTCAATGCTTTTGCTATGGTCATTTTCAGGGACTCATTCAATGTCTCTGTTAAAGAGGAGTTAAGGAAGGAGATAGAGAGAAATCTTGTTTCTATATTTTTATTCCATTCAACAAATCAATCCAATTGCAATGATTAGACGAACTTATAGCAACTGCAGTGCAGTTGAACTTCAGATACAATGAATCTGGACAGATATAATGAACCTAGACAAATACAATGAATCTAGACTATAAAGCCTATAGCCTTTCTATGCAATACCAATTCCACCATTCGTGATTCAATTCTTTCAGCAAAGCGGACTTCCAATCGTCCTCCATTTCTATCATTGATGCTTGAGCTTTAGTGGATTCTGCCATTTTCACCTGAGGAAGGATACAACTTTAGTAACAACTTGATAAGGGCTAAGAATGAGAACTAAAAACCCTAGGAATTTCAATGAATTGGAAGAAATCAAAACAAGGAACATGGAATTAAAAAAAGAGGAACTCAGAGATTCTCTAATTGATGAAAATGAATGGATTACAAGAGTAAGTAAGGATATTGGAAACTGGTTATAACTGTCTAATAGAATGGGTATTGACAAAGCTTTATAGTCATAGCCTTACAAGGGAATAGGACAGCTGACACAACATATGGTAACTGACTAACATTAAATCCTTATCACAATTTCAAGTCTTTGGGGTTGTCTAGGAATGTGAATCTGATTTTAGGGAGGGAAAAAGAAACATAAAAGGAGAATAAGAAAAGAAAGCATGTTAGGTTTCGGTCAAGGCTGGAATGTATTGAGAAAGTGGAAAGAAATTAAAGAATATATATGTTTTTAAAGAATCTGATGTGTGCAATACTACAAGTGTAGGCAAGTAATAAAAATAATCGTATCTAGGGGGACTGTAAATGCTTAATTACTTTAAAGGAAGAAATCAAAATTAGATTCTCAACATATGATGAATTCATTAAAGTTTTAGCTCTTTTTAAAGCGAATCTGTTACTAAACTGTACAGTAGGATACATTGATGATTCAAAAAGTATCCATTTCAATTTGTAATTTGATGTCACAACCAATCATCTTTACAATTTTTGACTACTAACTTAAACCAATTTCTTTCTTTATGTTTGGATTCTGATATTGATGGATAATGCATCTTTGGTACTCGTTTTCTTGAGAATTACTGGAAATCAAATTGTCTTTCTGGCATGTTAAAGAGACTGTTCTTGACAGATGATCTAGTAAAGAAATAGTCGCTTGACCAATTTCTGTTCCAGGGTTCTTTGGTGAAGTCTTCCGTGGCATATGGAATGGCACAGAGGTTGCAATCAAGGTTTTTCTAGAGCAAGATTTAACTTCCGAAAACATGGAAGATTTCTGCAATGAGATATCCATTCTCAGGTAACTCGTGACTCGTTGATATGCTGTTTGTTGGCATTTCTTTTGTTATATCCAACATTTTACTGACTCTTCTCTTTTTGAATTTTGGTATTTGTTTTCCTCCAGCCGGCTCCGACATCCTAATGGTATTCTTCAACATCCTGACTTGTTACTTTTATAAGTATGGCTTTCACTTGCATGATTTCTTTTCCAGATATGGTAATTAGTGCAAGGCAATCTAAAGTATTGCCTTATATTATTAAAAGACGAAATAATCATTAAAATAAACTCTTCCTTGCTCATAAGTTTGACAATATCTTATGCATTTATAGTTAAGAATATCTCATGTTAGATTTTTCCTTTGATTTCAGCTGTTACTTATCTAGTGATGAAATTTTATGCAGTTATCTTATTTCTTGGTGCTTGCACAAAGCCTCCACGTTTGTCAATGGTTACAGAGTATATGGAGATGGGATCATTGTATTACTTGATGCATTTGGGTGGTCAAAAGAAAAGGCTTAGTTGGCGGAGAAGACTAAAGATGTTGCATGACATATGCAAGTATGTATCGTGATTGTTAATACCTTACACAATCTCATTTTCTTCATTGGCATTTTTGCTAAAAATGTGTTACACAGACACATCTATTACTGCTTCACTTTTTTCCAATAAATAAAGAAAAACTTCGCACGGTTGAGAAATAGCTGTTATTTTCTGTGTTTCATGACCTTGTTCATCTTTAATTAGACTAAGACACTGATAAAATAATTCTGTATTCAATCATCTGTGAAATATTGAAAAGAATCCCGTTGAACAGTGAACAATGCCTTTTCCCTTATGAAAGAGAACTGGGATTTACTTCTCATTAGTTTTGAGCCTTACGTGTTTATGACCACAAAAGTTATCAGATACAGATGATCTAGCCTTTCAGTCAAGCCATTTTTTGTCGAAGTGAAATTGTGTCTTCTGAAAACAAATTTCATTTATCACTATTACCTCCTCTTTCTTTAGGGTTAGGATATTTTACTTCGTTACAAATGTTAATTCTTTAACTATATTGGAAAATATCACATTTGTTCTGTCAATATTGATGAGAATACCTTGATTGTGTTTATATTTAGGGGGTTGATGTGCATACACCGAATGAAGATTGTTCACCGTGATCTGAAAAGTGCAAACTGTCTAGTGAATAAGCACTGGGCCGTGAAAATATGTGATTTTGGCCTTTCAAGAATAATGACAGATTCTCCTATAAGAGATTCTTCATCGGCTGGAACTCCAGAATGGATGGCTCCTGAACTTATCCGAAATGAACCTTTCACTGAAAAATGTGATATCTTTAGCTTCGGGGTGATAATGTGGGAGCTCTGCACCTTGAGCAGACCATGGGAAGGTGTTCCACCTGAGAGGGTATGTTCAAAACATGATTGTTTCTATTTAGTCCAAATTTTTTAGGTATTTATGCCATACAATCACTTTCTCTGGTATTCAGGTGGTTTATTCCGTCGCTAATGAGGGTTCCAGATTGGAGATTCCGGAAGGCCCACTAGGCAGGCTGATTTCAGGTCCCTTCAACTTTCATTTTTTAACATGTTCATGTTAAACTAACACTTATCTGGTTTATAACTTCATTACTTCCATTTTTTGTATGCAGAATGTTGGGCAGAACCACAGGAGCGGCCAAGTTGTGAGGAGATTCTTTCTCGCTTGGTGGACATTGAGTACTCATTGTGCTGATACAATTATATGTCTTTTGTAAATAGAAAACTTTGGGTAGAGTTGTTACATTGTGTTCTCGGCTGAAGTTGTGAACTGTTGTGAATTTTGTTCATATTTTCAAGGCCCAACTCTTGTCTAGTATCTGTGCTACTAGTCTCTTTTTTGGGGCAATGAGATAAGATGAATTTTATCAATCTCTCTTCAATACTTTATGTGCAATAAAAGGATCAAATCTATTTCAAATCTGAGTATAGTACAATTTATTCTTCACTCAAAATTTGGACAGTATTGAATTTGTTACAGGTTATAAGAAAAAAAGCTAAAGACATGGTATGAGGTTAGTATCCATGTATTTTCCATGTTAACAGCATGAACTATCACAGTTTAGTCACTGATTGGACGCCTATTTAGTGCATCTTCAAAACGGCTGCATACTCTTATCTCTGTACTCATGTCACTATCAGATGCTGGATAATAATCCTCCCTCAACTGCACATCTCTTAGATTTGGTATCTTGAGGAAAAAATTCATGAAATGTTCATGAGCTCTACCATGGATAAAAAGCTTCCTCAAAGTATAACATTCTTGTAGCAAGCCAGCAGCTGGTAGTGAGAGACTCCTGTGGTTCACATCTTCATCTTGTGGTGGCCAATAATCAAGTTGTTCTAGACTCAGTGTGCCAATTCCATTCAGGAAGAACCTCTCCCAGAGACTCAAATCTATTTGCCCTGACGGTGCGGTCAGTGCATAACCTCTTGTATCACCAAAATCTAAATGCATTTTAGTGAGATTAGGATAGCAAGCCAGAATGCTCAAACCAAATTCACTCTCTGATGGTTTCGGCTTTCCCCTGCAATCTCCTTCCACCCTTATACTAATCTCTTCCAAATTTGGGCAATCCTCCAACCCTGCCATTGGCAACGGAGTCAACAGATCATCAACCCCTATCCAAAGAGAAAGATATTGCAGCCTTTCCCAGCTGCTGCACATGTAACCAGTCCCACCGCTTTGCAACACTGAATGATCAACCTCTGACGATGATGAATAACTATATCTCTGCCTTTTCTTTTGGCTACTACCCTCCCATTTCTCACTCCCAAAATCTGCCACAAATTTATCTCCATTCAGGTCACCAGAACATAGTTCATCCAACCCATTGCGCTCAACGAAATTGACAAAACTCTGTCCCAGGCTATCACTTTCCTTCAATCCATTCCACACACAATCCACATGAAGCCTCTCAATCCGGTCCATTATTGGCTCCAAAGCTCTGAGAGACGCCGCGGTATCAAGATTCAAACAGCAAGAAATCTTAACATCAATCAAAGTCCTTCTTAGTAAACAAGTCAAGGTCCTCAACCCTTGCTCAGTAATGTGCTTACAGCCCTGAACTTGAAACTTTCTCAACCTGGAACAACCTCTAGCAATCTCAATCAAACCCATGTCGTTCAAGTCGGCGCAGTTACTAATAGAAAGTGTTTGCAGCCCTTGACAAAGTGCAACCCCATCAAGCTGCGACCCAATTGCCAAACAAATCCCATGAAAATGGCGCAACTTAAGAACCTTCAATTTCGGGCACTTCAAATTCAACACTTCCAAAGCTAAACTACTCTCTCTGACATTTTTACAAACATCCAGAACCAACTCCTCCAACAACGGTAACCCTGAGAAAACCTCAACCAGCGTTGCAGTAGTAACACTAGCGTCCTCATTAGTAAACCCATCGTCATTCGGATCGCCTCTTTGGTTCGAAAACGACGTCGTATGAGCAAGGTGGAGAACGGATAGGTTCGGGCAATTGGAAGCTATAGATAACAGGGTTTCATCGCCAACGTGCCCAAGGTACCTTGGATCGAAGCTGCAAGCAAGAAGAAGGTGCTGTAAGTTGGGGCATGATTCGGTAATTTGCGTGATTTCGTGAGATTTGAAACCCTCAGTTAACGACGTCGTTAATAGGTTGACTTGTCGTAGCGAAGCGGCGGTTACCGGATTTGCTTTGATTACTGGAGGGAGGTCTTCGGGCCAGTGGTAGAAGCTGGAGAGGTCGAAGGAGCTGAGTGATTGGCAATGCTCGAAAACGGCGGCGAAGTCGGACCCCGGCGGTGACTCCGGCAGGCGCTGATGCCACCGGACGAGCTTGACGCGGAGGAGGTGAGGCCATGGGGTGAGGAGGAGGAGGTGGAGGGTTATGGGAGATCGAGAGTAGAGCGCGAGTGAGGTCACGCGCGGAAACGCTTCGCGGAGGCGGAGGGCCGTGAGGTGAGGGTCAATGGAGGAGGAGAAGAGCGCGTGGCCCCACGGAGAGAGGTTGGAGATGTCTAGGTCAGTGACGTGGCGGAAGGAGGTTGGGAGGAGGTGCATGTCACGCGCGTTACCTCTGAGCGTGATTGAGACGCGCGTCTTACGCTCTACCCGGAGGAAGTTCTGGCACACAAGGGAGATAGAGTTCCGCGTCCGGGTGTCCGATACGGTGGCGAAAACATTGGTCAGGATCTCCTCCGGCAGGTGGCTCATGGTGGTTTCTTTGTTCCCGGCCATCACAGAGTATGTTCTTTACTTTGCTCCGGTAAACAGAAATTTTCAATATTTTTGTGTTTTACTTTATTTCTGGTGTGACATATATATTTGGGAGAATTGGGAATAGATTGAAATTTCGTAGTCTAGGGATAAGTGAGTATCATTGTTTGTTTCTGGGTGTTTGAGAAATCAAAGACAGAATCATGAGTAGAAGAAGATGGATAAGATAGAAAGAATAGTGGAAGGTGAAGTGTAAAAGTATATATAACAGTCTAATTAATTAACGAGGTTTACCCTCATTATCACTATTCATTTTTCAATAATTAAATAGTCTTAAACAAAAATAATATAAATTGATAATGAATAACGCATTAATTATGTATAAATAAATTTTTATACTCTTAATTAATACTAGTATAAGTTTAGAAGGATTTTATATTTTTAGAGGAAAAATGCATTAACAGTTGTATTTTTTTTGTGCTTCGGAAATAAAAACACAAAAAAAAGTGGAGCATTAACATTTGTATGTATCATCATTTAGATGAATACATACTAATTATGTATAAATTTTTAAAGTAGATATATAAATATTTGATTCATTTTTTTATTCATTACTGTATCTCTCTAAATAGTTGTAGTTAATGAAGCTAATCCAAAATCCATTTGAAAGACATGACAATTTATTTAGGCTTGTGATATAGGCTAGGAAAATCAAGGATGAAAGTAGCTTGTCATTTTCTCCAGTTTATGTAAATAAATTGTTTAATAAAATAAGTGAACACATAATTTATAATTATTAATTGAATTTAAAAGGTGATGATGAGACCCAATAAACAGTGAATTAGAGATTAAAGCATGTATTGCAGGACAGGATTCCTCTAATATTACACGTGCTAGAGGGGATAGTCTTAATGATAGTGTATGATTGGCTTCTGTCGGGGCATGTGGACCCACGTGATTACGATGTATGTGTCTGTAATTGAGGTTGAGAGGGGAATGTAAGAATGCAGACCATATTTCCTCTTCCCGTCTCTATTTGTGTACTCCAATTTAAAACTATTTCTTAATTAAAGTAAAAGTTATAAAAATAAAAATTAACATTTTTATATTATATGATGAATATAGTTTTTTTTGGACAAATATAGGGTAAAGGGTGGGACTTTACCATGGCCACAGGGTATTCTACATGAAAGTTACCCTTTAACTTGATGTCATCTTTCTCTTCACTGACGCAATTTTAAGACCAAGTATTACCCTTTTTCTTCGGTGTAGGTCAACAAAGACAGCAGTTTAGTAATTGGTCACCCATGACCCACGTGTCATGTTCTATATATTCGAGAAAAATTTATGTGGAAATGTATGGCATGTAATATTTAGTGACAAATATTTATATTTTTGGTACCATAATTTAGAATTATATTTTAATTAGAATTAATTTTTTAATATGCTGTCAAAATTTTAGTAATATTTATAACTTTTTTATAGATATATCTCCACACATGTCTTTAAATATAGATTTTAATGTATATCAAATTATCAATTAAATGCCAAATATTTTCAGCATTAACTGACCTTTATAAGATTTTGTAATTGTGTTTGTGAGTTTACTGTCCTGTCAAAAAAAATTACTGAGATGCGATGAAACAAAGTAACTTCTTGTTCTTTATTATTTGGGTACAACTTCTAAGTGTTTTGTATTTTAGTTAACAATCAGTGGGGAATTATAGCTATGAAGAGATAAGGACAAGGACTAAAGCTTGCCACATGCTTTATCTTTAGTCATAACTGGATAGCAATTTGCATCATTCACTTTGACTCTAACCATAAGAAATTATGGTCACGTTCGATGTTTTCTTTTCATTGCAAAAGAAAAAGAGGAAAAGAGGTTTCATGTATTCAACAAGACTAACATGTGTTTGGATAAGAAGGGAAACAAAAAAAGGAAAGGAGGATAAGAGAAATAAGTTTTCTTGTTTGAACGTTTAAACATTAGATACATGAACTAAGAGGAGCAAGTTTTCCTCTTTTTCTCTCAAACAGTGTAGGAATAGGTTCTTCACATGGTATATATATATGGAAGTAGAGTTGTCATTATGAGAAATGAGAATAACTAGTATGAATTGTTGAGTCATTTTTAAATGGTTAAGATTAAAAGATATTATATATAGCTTTAACTCTTTTAAATAATTACGTGACTATTAACTAGTTTAAAATTAATTATTCATGCATTATATATAGTTCTATGATTCAAATGTATTGTTTTCACATATAAATATGAAAATTGTTATATATATATATATATATATATATATATATATAACTTTGTAAACTTTTTATGCCTCGAGAAAAGTAAACTAATCATGTGTGAACCAAAGGTATATTTGATATATGTATATAAAACATGGACATACATGAGTAGTGGCGGATCTTGATTTAAATTTTAGAGGGGACAACAATATTTAACTACAATTTTATTACTAAAATTAATTGAGTAATGATGAATATGAAGGATCATATATGATAATTTTTTTAGTTATTTCCTTTTCAATATAAATTACTATATAATTTACAAGAAATTTATCTTCTATCTTACTACATAATAGCCAAAATAAGACGAAACAATATATGACTAACGACGTATGATTGAGAATTTGTTTTTGTTATGATTGAGAATTTTTCAAACTTGAATGACTAACGACAAGACAACAAAATTTTGAAATTGATATCTCAAACTAATCTTTTGTTGCTCATTGAAATTCACATAATAGATTTTTGACAAAAATACATATCTTATAAATATTAAATAAATTATAAGCATCATTAGTGTATATATTATCAATACATACATAATATCTTTGATCAAA
>NC_032026.1:7734411-7735756 GCF_001865875.1 Lupinus angustifolius | reverse complement strand
TAACATCAACATCTACACATATAAGAATTTTTTTATCAATTATGTATAATTTTTTGAAGGATAACACATGTTATACTATATTTATTTATAATCTATAAATGTGTATTTCCATAAAGACGTCATTTGGGTGGAGGAAGTGAAGTACATATGCTTTTCCAAAAAATATGTCATTATATATATATATATATATATATATATATCACTTTTTATAATTTAAGAGTTTAATAATTAAATACTCAACTATAACCAGTGACACATGAAATAACATAGGATATATTGCTATAGGTAAAGAGGTAAAAAATATTATTTTAATAAGATAAAAACTAGAAATTCAGGGTGGGCAGTTGCCCCCACCTGCCCTTTACATGTTCCGCCACTGTATATGAGTATACAATATTTAACTAACATTGTATATTTGCTTTTAAATTAAGGATTTTTTCACCTAATAGTTAAAGAATAATCACTTTTGAATTATTAAAATGAGTTTTATGTTTATCAATAAAGTTGTTGTAACGCCCCAAAAATTACTCCAAAAAAATCTTGCACAAAAATAGGTAAATTTTTTTTTTAAAATGATGATGCCATATAAAATTTATTTCCTTATATTCGTTTCATTTTCGGAACATCACTTTAAGTAACATACAATGCGAAAAATCAAAAACCATTTGGTAATAAAAATAACTCAATATAACTTCGAATTATACTTCATTAGAATATTATGAAATGTTGGTACGAAGTACAAGGTGGAATCCTAATCATCGCCCAAATAAAACTACTCGCAAAATAAATACCCTACATAGGTACACTAATCAAAAGCAAAATAGAAATGGAAACAACTCCTAGCGGCTAGCCTCAACATATGCGGGTGTGTTGGAACACTCGCTTGGATCCTCCTCTATCTCCGAGTCGGAGGAGAGGTTGACAACTTCAATGGAGTCCTCAATGTTAATCAGCTCCACGCAATCATCCTCTTCATTTGTTGGCTTGTCTTCCTCCGTCACCATTTTCTCCTCTGGAACATAGGGCGATTGCTGCGAGGGAGTCACCAACCTTGCATCCGCCTGGAGGTTTGGCATCGTCCGACGGGCTGCTCTCCTCCATACTGGGGAATTCATCGCATCATCCCAAGTCTGTCGCCTCCTGGAAGGTCCTGCAACATCTGGCCCCTGAGGGGTCACAGACTGGGTCGACGGCACAGTAGGTGTCGGTCTACGAGGTGGCAGGGTGAAGGAAGCTTCCAGCTCCTCGTGGTGGTAGGGAAAGTGCATGAAAGATCCATCACACACCATATTTATCTCTAAGGCATAAGGGCCTGTGTAGGTGTATCTATGACCATCACTACTCC
>NC_032026.1:7686254-7734311 GCF_001865875.1 Lupinus angustifolius | reverse complement strand
GTATACTACTAAAACAAATTTTCATGAACATCTTAACACCTCCTAATTTTTTAGGAAAAAACCTCAAGGGTTAGTAAGTGTTATTTTCATAGTCATGAAATAGAATGACTCTTAATTTAATATTTTACACTAAACATCTTTTAGTTATTCTTACCACTTTAAAGTAAGTTAACTAAAATAAATACAACAAATTTTCATGAACATCTTAACACCTCCTAATTTTTTAGGAAAAAACCTCAAGGGTTAGTAAGTGTTAATTTCATAGTCATGAAAAAGAATGACTCTTAATTTAATATTTTACACTAAACATCTTTTAGTTATTCTTACCACTTTAAAGTAAGTTAACTAAAATAAATACAACAAATTTTCATGAACATCTTAACACCTCCTAATTTTTTAGGAAAAACCTCAAGGGCTAGTAAGTGTTATTTTCATAGTCATGAAAATAAATCCTAAGGTAAGACTTTCTACTACTTTAATATCCAAAACTTCATAACACTTTAAGTTTATGAAGTCAAGACTTTAATAAATCATCTTTTATCCCAAATAATTATTTTAACTTGGAAATCAAAGAGTAAAATATGCTAAAGCATTTTTAAACATAATACTTTCTAAAAATAAAACATTTTTAACAACAACTTATCAACATCATAAACTTTCAAGAATAAAATACAAACTTTTTCCTAAACACATTAAAGGTTCCTTTGATGTTAAAATCATCACCTTTAAACATATTCAAATACTAACAATAATTTCTAATATTTTCCAACATATAAGTCATCTAACCTTGTCCAAAGATATAGTTTTTCCATCTAAGAACAAGGAAGAAATTTCAAGATTTACAAAGGTCAAAAACTACATAAAGGTTCACATGATTTTATTATCATCCCCTTTAGTTATGCCTTCATAAAATACTTAAAGAACAAATATAAACTCTACTTTATGAACAACACAATAAAAGCTCATAACTTTCTATGAAGTATGAGAACAAGATGAAGAAGAAACATAAAAGACTACCTTAGTTTGTATAGGAAATTTAGTGTAAAAATGAGAGAATGGGGTGGGGTATTTATAGGAGAGCCTCACCCTCATCAAATCATAAAATTTAATGCAAGGTAAGTAGAGTTAGACTAGCATAGGTGATGTGTCTAATGGTGGTGGAGTGAGAGGATTTTGTTGAGTGATTTAAGGGATTTTTGTGGTAGTAAATCAAGACATTAATGAGTGAAATCTATAAGATTTAGTATGTAGATTTTGTGAAGTGACTCATGCGACGTGACGACTTCGGCGAAACGTGCACGATTAAAACAATTCTCGAGTATTGTAGGCTAATACCCGGTCGGATAATAAAAATCTCCCGGTTTCGGTTTACGATTAGAACTTCGAAACATGGAATTCGGAGTGAAAAATAATTAGAAATGTGTTCTGGACAAACTTGGTGTCAATCTTGACTTGAAATAATATTTTGAAGCCAATGGCGCAATCGGAATTCGATTCTGAGCTACGGAACTCAAAAACACGTTATTGGGCCGAATTCGAGTGAGATTTGGCCCCGACAGCGGTCCGAAACCGACTGTCTCCGAAAATCATGAAAATTTACCACCAAATTGGAAATAGAATTAAAAGAATAAAACTCAACTAGAGTTTCGTCTAATTCTTTACCTAAAATTCCCAGAAATTCATTTTTGAAAATATAATTAATAAAACTATTAATAAAAACATATATTTTCAAGGTAGTAAAATTCGCGATGTTACAATTTTCATATACAATAATAAAAGCATATATCAAATATTCCTTAGATCATCAAAATGAGGTTTTCCTTACTAAAAAAGTCTTTTTCATACACACCATAAAGATTAACTCTTGACATCGTATTAAGGTATCAAATTATCTCTGTTAGAACTTATTAGTCTTGGCACATCTTTTTATAGTTATTCTGAACATATGATATTTGATGTAGATGTGACTTGATGTCTTTTCATTTGATATCAATATTGCTTATAACCATTATTTTGTGTGCATCTTCTCTCCTCAGTGATCGTAATTTGATAATGTTACTTATCAATTTGAAAGTATAACTAATTTGATTTTGCTAAGTTTTATGACTATAACGTCCAACTATTGAGGCATAGAACTTTTCTTTGCCATCTACTTTGATCCAAATGGTGATGCAAAACTAATTTGGAGGAGGAGCTAATGAAGATTTGAATGCCCATATTGACCAGTTCTTGGAATTCTCTAAGATAGTGAGGATTCAAGTGGCTTCTGAAGATGTTATTCGTCTCCACATGTTTTCATATTCCCTTAGAGACAGAGCTAAGACATGGCTAAGAAATCAAAATGTTGAAGTTCAGGCAACATGGCGAACTTTGGAGGAGACTTTTCTCAACAAATATTTTTCTCCTTCCAAAATTGTGCACTATAGGCACCTAATCCAAAACTTTAGTCAAAAGGATGGGGAGTCAATTGCTGAAGCTTGAGAAAGATTAAATGAGTTGACTGAAGCTTGCCCTCATCATGGCATTCCACCATGGATGCTGGTTCAGAACTTCTATAGTGGGCTAGACTTTCCATCACAATAATTGTTGGACTCTTCAGTAGGTGATGCCTTTATGAGCAAAGGAATTGATGCTACTTCAAAGATCATAGAGAATGTAGTTTCCAATCATCATCAATGGGCGAATGAGAGGAGACATCATCCAAGAAGAGACTTTGGTGCACAATATTCAGGCAATTAGATGGAGAAGGTAATTTCCACACTGGATAACCTTTCTCAAAGGTTTGGAAAGCTAGAAAAGTACCATGCTAATGCTATTGGGTCTACTGCAACATGTGAGTGGTGTGGAACAAAAGGGCATGAATGGTCTGAATGCAAACAATTCACTAAACCTGTACGTGGAGCTTAGGCCAATGAACAATCTGAATCATGCAATTATTATGACTATAAGGAGAGGAGCGGACAACAATTCAACCCACCATACAGGTAGAACAATCCCAACTTTTCCTAGAGGAGCAACAACACTCTAAATCATCAACACCAAGATGAGCAAGGTAATAGGAAACCTCCAACACAGTTTCCACATGTACAATCTTCTCCCATTGATCTCACTCTTATAACAATAATGGAAGGTCAAGAAAAATTATTTGCTAACCTTAATAAATTTCAAGAGGATCAAATCATGATTAATAAAAATGTTGCAAATATGTTAAATGATTTGAATTCTAAGATATAAAACCTAACCAACCATGGAAAAATGTTAGCAACACAAATTGTCCAACAAGCTAGCAACTTTAATAGACAAATAGAGATGTTTCTAGGACAGATAGAGAAAAATCCAAATAATGAACATTGTAGGGCTATCTGATTAAGGAGTGGGAAAGAACTCAATGATGTTCCACGAACTGAGAATGATATACAAGTGGGAGAGAAACATACTGAGACACAACTCCCCGAAGAGAAAAAAAATTCTGAAAATGTGTCTAAGTATGTAGCTCCACAGCCATATGTACTACCAATTCCTTTTTCCCAGAGAATTGCAAAAGCAAAGTTACAAAATAAATATGGGAAATTCTTAGATATCCTTAAGAAATTATATATCGAACTGCCATTCAGTGATGCACTGTAGGAGATGGCTGCGTACATGAAATTTTGAAGGATATTATATCTAAAAAGAGAAGGCTAGAGGATTATGAAACAATTACTTTAACTGAGGAGTACAATGCTTTAATTCAAAATAATTTGCATCCAAAACTAAAAGATCCTAGTAGTGTCTATATCACTTGCTTAATTGGCAACTCTAATTTTGACCGTGCTTTATGTGACTTAGGGGCAAGTATGAGCCTCATGCCTCTATCCGTGTGTAAAAAATTGGACATGGGTGAACTAAAACCCACTACTATATCACTTCAATTAGCGGATAGGTCAGTTAAATTCCTTATAGGCATCTTGGAGGATGTTTCTATCAAAGTTGAGAAATTTTACATTCCAACAGATTTTGTAATACTAGAGATGGAAGATGCACAAATTCCAATCATACTAGGAAGACCATTTTTGGCTACCTCTATTGCTATAATTGATGTTAAAATGGAAAACTTTCTCTAAGCATAGGGGATGAAAATGTTGAATTTGATATTGCTAAATTATTAAACAATCTTCTCTTGAAGACTCATGTTGTAGGGTTGATATGAGGAATCAAGTAGTGAAAGAAGTGCCTAAAGTGAAATCTAAGGATCTCTTGAAGAGAAGCATGCGGGTAGGTGACACTTCGAATTTTATGAGGAAGTGGCTGAGGGTAATGATTCTATAAATGCAAGCTCAACACTCTCCTACAACCTGCATGAGGAGAGCTTGAGGGTCATACATAAATCTGATAATTGGGAGAAAGGAAAAACACCTAAAATGAAAGTAAAAACACTCCTTCCACCATCTGGTATGAGTTCATGGGATCCTGCATGATGCGTAGGGATCAACCGTCAAGATAATGTCATTAAATGAGTGCTTCGTGGGAGACAATCCACGCTAGAGGTACATTTTTTTAAATCATTAATTTTAGTGTTTTAGTGTTGGCTTTAGTAATGGGATGTATATAGTGTTGGCCATGACAAAAAAATCATAAACTCTAAAAAATAAAAATAAAAAATTACATTGAAAAGTGTTAACACGACAATGCCTATTAGCTGTCTCATTCAAATAGGATATTTGCACCTAGTCCATCTGAGATATATGGACCATTTGGGACATTTTTCTCTTCTTTTGTAGGTACTTTTACTACACCCAATGAAGTCAACCACTTACAATTGACACATGAGTTAATGACACTTCCTACCTAACCCATCAGTTTTCTTTTTCTTTCTCTTATTGTTTAGATTTTTACATTGGGGACAATGTAAATTTCTAAGCTCGAGGGGGTTTTGCATTTAGATAGTTCATTCATGTCATGCATATCATATATATTTATTTTATTCTTTCTCTTATCATATATATTTTATTTCTATATCTCATATGTTTCGTATCTCATCTATTTTCTACTTTGTTTTATGTGTTGTCTGTCTGCTCTTTAAATGAAAAATATGCATGAATAATGATTGTTGATCTATGAGCCCAATTAAATGAAAAATTGTTGATCTATTCTCTACTTTGTTCTATGTGTTGTCTGTCTGTTTTTTAAATGAAAAATATGCATGAATAATGATTGTTGATATGTGACCCCAATTAAAGAAAGTTGTTGATAGAATAATAACATGAAAGACATTAGATTTGACAATTGTGAATTAAATTTGGTTAAATTAAGGTCTTTGTTTCATAACTTATGTTGAATGTACCAAATGTAAGAAACTTGGGACAAACATAATAAGAGTTTTGATTTGAATTGACAATTGTATAAACCCCTTTTTTCTTTCATGAGTGCACAATTTTATATGATTGTACATTCTAGAACTTGATTTGTGACTGTTTCAAGATTGAAGTCTATCTGTATGCACTAAAATAATAGAGGCAATTATGACTTTTTCTTTTGATCTTCAACAACTTGCTATAAACATTGAAAACTCATTAGTTGCCCACTTTTGAGCCTGAACTTTAATGATTTCTCATAGCTACTCAAATGAGGGTTTTGGGTAATTTATGATATTTGGTTGAAGCAATTAGAAAGGTAAAAATGTCATGTGTGATGAAAGAATCCATAAAAAGATGAAGAAAAAATAAATAAATTAATTTCATCCATTCTCTTTTGAAAATCTCAAAAAAAGAAAAAGAAAGGAAAAGGATATACACAATATACTAGAAGAGAATGGATCGGAAAAAAATATATTGTAAGGAGAAAGGTTGATTGAAAAAATATCATATGATAAAGTAAGGCCTATCAAGAGAATGTCAATGTTTCAATCAGATGCCTAAAAAATTTAAGTATTTTGGGAAACATTTGTAAGCCTTTTGATTTATCCTTTCTTTGACTATCCTACCTTAAATCATTTACCTTAGCCACATTACAACCAATTAAAGACCTCTTGATTTTAGCATGCATTCAAATACAATTAGTGGCGATTTGGTCTATAATCAACCATATGGTAATTTACTTTCATGAAAATTTCTGAGCGAAACACTATGACATTTAAACACATGAGAGTGATGAGAGAAGAGTGACCCTAATTCATGCAGTTGTTATGACTCAAATACTTAACTTGAATTAAATTTGTTTATGATTGTCTTATCTTGATGTATGGATTATTTCAAAACTAACATGAGATTGCTTGTCATTTTGGGTCATGGTTTCAATATCATCAGTCATACATGATTGTGAAAGTTGGACATAATACTTGCCTGAGGAAAAAAAGAGATAAGTTTGAGGGGATTTGATGAGTGTAAAATTATGCTACATTTGAATTACATTTAACTTGCATTTTACGACATAATTAGGACTTTAGGATTGCTTTTAGCTTTTATTTCTCTTTGTTCGGATTGAGTGAGTGTTTTTGGCGATGTTGTGCAGTTTGGATGTATTAAAGCAAAAAAAAGAGTAGAGATTTGGTGCAAGAAGATGAAATTTAGTGTTGAGGCTATGAGAAGACCAATTGAAGGGCCAAAATAAGTCATAGATATTATATTATATTCTTATTTTTTAGATTTGTTTTGTTGGACTTAGCTCAATATTTTGTAATTAGGATAAATAAAAGTTTCCCCTCAAGGATGACAGGACAACTTTACAATTTACATTACAATTCTCTAATTTAGAATTTGGGATTCTCTTCTACATTATGAGTGAGTAATTCCCTTTGTTTCTAGGATTGGGGTTATGCCCTTTTACATTCAATAAACACTTGTTCTTACTTCTATTTCATTGAGTGTTGTGATTTGAATCATTAAACTGAGTTTTATTCGTGTGAGTTGTCTGGCCAACAAATTACACCACTTAGATACATTGGGGAAGGACCGAGAGGTGAACCCAACTATCTGACCATTCAGTTATTCAAACTAGAATCCTAATTCACGAGAGTGGTATTAGGATTCTCGTGGGTTTCTGGAATTCACATTGGGTTGCTACGAAGCGATTGGATAGAAAGATCCAAGTAAAAGATTTGATTAATAATTGTACCACGAGAGTAGGTGCAACTTCAATTGAGTACACGTGTCGGAGCTCGAGAGATGATGACACATATCAAAGAGCAATTCACCCTCACAACTTAAAGTTCATGAAAAGGAGTAAAACAAGGATTTGCGAGTGAAAAAGTGGTAACCTTTATCCTGAGAACTCTCCCTAAATTATATTTCAATCATTTTTAATACTTTCATTTATTCTTGTTAATTTCTCAATCATTCTAAATTCAATTTTATTTCTTTAATTGAGTTAAGTATAAATTAATTGTTATAATTAAAGGAGTTTTTCAGTTCTTGTGGGATCAATATTTTATTATTTGACGACATAATCGTGCACTTGCGATTTGCCCTATTATATATTCAAATATAAAGTCTCATATTGATTATGAGAGGATGAGTGAAAAAATTTATGAATGAAACCATTGACTTAAGGTTTTGGTTTAAAACGTAATGTCTTATTTATGTCTTCCCAATTTTCTCATGCCCCGATAACAATAGAACTCTGAAGTGGTTGGAGGCTCTTGTGTCATGATTGGGTATGACTGAACTAAACATTTCCAGTATGTGCATGGATTGGTTACTTATTTGTATTGCCATATTTATATTGCTATAGCAAATGTTCCATCTATAGGCTGCTATCAAGCTTCGTTTTTACACAGGGAATTTTTGGGCTTTATTCATTGCTCATATCTAAGTTGCTTTTTGTTTTTCTTTCTACTAGCGTATAGAATTAGTCCAGTGAAAGAATGACAGATAATGGTGGCTTTCAAAAATACTAAAGTTGTGCATGTGTGTACAGCTGTGTTATAACCATGTTGAAAGTGGAAGCATGCTAATGAATTGGAATAGAACATGGAAACATTGTAGATTTGGCCTACTTGATATAGATTTGGACTAAATTGGATCTAAGAGAGTTTATGCATTCAAGACAGAAAGCTTTACTCAAGTTTCTGAAATGTGTATGGCTGTATTACTATCCACCATGTTCTTTTGTCATTTTTTTATTACTGAAATCCATATTTTGCTGCCATCTACAAGTTTTATAGCATGTTATTACATTTAGGGATAAAGTTATTCAGGAGTTGTATAGGAGTCAAAAAATTAACTTACTGTTGCCTCACTTTAATTTTTTATTTTATTTCTTTAAAATTGTAATGATAGCCTTGGAATGATGTAAGTCTGCATCTTTAGTTATAAGTTCTTCTCTTATGAATTTATGATTATATTTTTTTTATAATTATTTTGATATGCAAAATGTTAGTTACTTAAGTATGATTTTGCTCATAGAGACGGTAGCATTTGACAGGTTGTTTAACTTTAAACCCATTCTTAACATACCTTGTCATGTGTGGGTTTGGTTAGTGTTTTATCTGCAATCTTATTAACTAATCATATTTTTAGTTTTTTATAAGTTTGGTATGAGCCATACAATGAATCTTCTTTGGTAAACAAAAAATATAAGAAATGAAGCTTAATCAAAGTTTAAAGAAAGAAGAAAGAAAAGAAAATGAGAATCAAAATTTTCACTGAATAATATTTATTATTAATGAATGAAATATAAAGATTAGAGGATTGCCCCTTTATATATAGCAACTAATAAAACAGAAAACAAAAATTATTAACAAGATAATCGATTAACTCTGTTGATTAATCTATTATCGCACACGTAATTCACCTAAACAAATTGAAACAACTAACCAGATAATCAATTAATTATACTATTAATTGATTAACGAATATAGAGTTACCCATATAATTGATTAACCTTATAGTTCATTGAATACACACAAACCATAATACACAACTATTTTAACATCCCACGAGTTAAGATATGTCATGCATTCCAAGTTTGAAATGATTGTGTTGAACACAATATACACTTTAATACCTTATCTTGCTGGTGAGCGAATCTTTACCTCTTCGCCTTGAAATCTGAATGTGAAGCAATACTGACGCTTAACCACCATAGGCAGAAGCAACTTCATCCAAAACTTAACCATCTATTTTGATATAAGCTTAACCAACCAAACCAACCTTAATTGATGAAAGAGAGAAAAAATGGATCTTAATCTTGATCATAGTATGTTGCTTCAATGAGAAAATGATAAAAAATTAGAAAATAATTCATGTGCATCAAAACCATATTTTATCTTTGTTGTACTTGTAGCCATATGAAGACGTGTGATGAAACAGTAAAAATTCAACCTGAAAAATCCATCGAAGCTATTAAGTCTCTTCAATTAATTTTGAATTGAAAATATCAAAGAATCTTGTCAATCCACAGGCACTCTTGAAGACTTGATTTGTGAATCTTGCCAATCCACAAATGATACAGCTTCATCATGTAAGGTGAATTAAGACTCTAGCCGACAATGTTGGAACTTTTAGCAATGTCAAGTAAGTAAAAGAAAAGGGATGAAGATAGATGAAGAGAGTAAAAGAATATTCTATATTTTCTTGTTATTGAACAAAGATTCAACTACTTGCTATTTATAGCAAGTGATAGTTAACCACTAACTGAATTTTGAAATTGCCTACTATTTATAGCTAGTTACAAGTTCTTATTTTCTACATGCACAAATCCATCTCTTATCACTTGGATTACACTACACTTTTAACACTCCCTAAGACAAATTCTTAAGAGATACAACACCCATTCTTCTCTTTAAATCTTCAAATCTGTCTACTCTAAGTGTCTTGGTAAGTGAGTCTGCCAAGTGCAATTTGGTTTTACAATAAACCACCTAGAGCTTTTCTTTGTTTACCAAATCTCTAAGAAAGTGAAATCCCACTTCTATGTGTTTACTCCTACCATGACTCACTAGATTTATTGACAAGCTTATGGTTGAGACATTATCAATTCTAAGTTGCAGTGGCGTTTTCACATTAACCTTCATCTCCTTTAGCAACTCCTCGAGTCAGACAGCTTGGCAAGAAGCATAACAACCTGAGATATACTCTACTTCATAACTTGAGAGAACAACAACTTGTTGTTTTAAAGAAAATCATGATATAGAGGCATTGTTGAGTAGGAATAAGTATCTTGAAGTGCTTTTCTTTTCATTTAAATCTCCACCATAATCAGAATCTGCATACCCAATCAATTCCACTTCTGATCTTTGTCTACCAGTTGGAAACAAAATTACATGGTCAATTCTCCCCTGGATGTACCTCAACACCCTTTTGGCTGCCAACAAATGAGTCTTCTTGGGTTTACACATGAACCTAATCACAAGACCAACTCCAAACAATAAGTCTGGTCTACTATTGCACAAGAATCTCAATGATCTTACTATTTTCTTAAACATTGTCTTATTAACTGGCTCACTCTTCATCCTTAGTCAACTTCAAGTTTATTTCAACAGGATTGCCAACTAAGTTACAAGAATTCATATTGAACTTCTTCAAAACTTCACTTACATACTTCTTCTAATGCATTATTATTCTTGCTGCAATGTATGCAAATTCCATACCTAGAAACTAACTCAACGTCCCTAGATCTATCATATCAAATTCAGCTTTCATGACCCTTTTGAATTTTTCAATCCTTTTCCTATTTGATCTGGTCACAAGACTCCACTTTCTTTAACATAGACTCCATGCTCAACAAGACATTTTTTGAAGTTGAGTATAAATAGAAAATAGTCTATCCTTTTGTTCTAAGCCATTGAGGCTTGCTTCAGTCCATGCAAAGCTTTTTTTAACTTGTAGACATGTTGCTCCTTACCTTTTATGATGAATCCTGGAGGTTGTTGCACATATACCTCTTCCATCAATGGTCCATGTAGGAATTTTGATTTTATATCAAGCTGAAACAATGCCCAGTTCTTTGCACTTGCAATTGCAACAATTGTCCTTATGGTTTTAATTCTGGCTACACGGGCAAATACATCTTTATAATCTAGTCCTTGCCTTTGTAGAACCCTTTAGAAACCAGTCTAGCTTTGTACTTTAAGATTGATCCATCAAGGTTAAGTTTCTGTTTAAAAATCAATTTCACTCTTATTTGATGTTTGTCAACTAGAAGCTCAACCAAGCCCAAGTCTCATTTATCTCAATAGACTTGATCTCTTCAATTATTGAAGCCTTCCATTCTAATTATTTTAAAGCTTCTAATTCATCATTACAATTTGCTTCAGCCATCAATGCGGGGTGTACCAGATCACCTTCCACATTGATTTGATCATCTGAGTGTATTTCATAATCTCTAAATTTGTTAGGCATTGATCTTAACCTCTGGGATCTCTGAACTATAGGAGTTTCATTATTTGTTTCAGTTGAGTCTTCTGAGATAGGTTCATCGTCTATGACTTCAGTAACCATTCTAGTTAGGCTTGTTTGCATTTGTCTCCAATCCCATTTTTCATGTTCCAGAACCACCACATCTATGTTGATTAAAACCTTTTCTTTAATTGGATCATAAAGTTTGTAGGCTCTAATGGAGTGATAGCCTATAAACACCATTGCCTTACTTTTATCTTGAAGTTTGGTTTTTTCTAATCTGGTACATGACTATAGGTAAGTGATCCAAACACCTTGAGATGACCAACAACTGGTTTTCTCCATTTCCAGACTTCAATTGGTACTTTCCCTTCAAGCCTTTTTGTTGGGCATCTATTCAAGATGTATACAGATGTTGACACTACTTTAGCCCATAAATTTTTTTGTAATTCCTTTACTTTGATCAAGCTTCTGGCCATGTTCATGATGGTTTTATTTCTCCTTTCAGGTAGACCATTGTGTTGAGGGTGTATGGTACAGTAATTTCATGCATGATTCCATTATTTCTCCAATAGGACTCAATTTCATTTGAGGTGAACTCTCCCCCTTCATCTGTTATAAGGATCTTCAATTGTTTCCCACTTTTCTTTTCTGCTAAAGCCTTGAAATTCATAAAGGAATCAAATGCATCACTCTTGGCCTTTATTACATCCAACTGAGTCATTTTGATGAACTCATCTACAAATATTATGAAATATTTATTCCCAAATAGAAAAGGTGTTTCAAAGGGGCCACAAACATCAGAGTGGACAATTTCCAAGACCAATTTAAACCTCATTTGTACCTCTAACTTGAATGAGTTTCTAGTTTGTTTTCTAATTAGGCAAACTTCACAAGTCTTTTAAGGTAGGGATATGATTGGTATACCAAAGACTATCTGCCTTGATCCTAACTAATGTAGGCTCTTGAAATTAAGGTGACCATATCTTGAGTGCTATAACCAACTCTCATCATTGATTTCCAAGGAGGTTAGGCAGTGAATTTCACCAGCCTTGATATTCACTTGAAATGTTATGTTCTTGGTCACTTGGCTTATGAAGATAAGCTTATTCTCAAAATCAAAGAGCTCAAGTTGGCCATTTTTCATTAGAATACTGAATCCTTTTTTTATTAGTTGACCTATGCTTGTTGCACTTCATTTTAGGCACATACTATATATTTGTGATTATGGCTTTCGATCCATTCTCCTTTATGGTGATTGTGAATACCCAATTTTGTCCGGCCCAAAATATATTTTTTCAAAAAAATTATAAACAAATAAAAAATGCTTTTTTGGCTTAATGATCCAACACATAAAATCTCAATTTGAATTTCAAAAATGGGTTTAATTGAATTCCCTCACAAAATTGTTTTCAAAAAATAAAAATGGAATTTTTAAAAGAGTATTTAATGGATAATCAACAACTTCATGAAGACTTATATTTAATCAATTTTCGTTTTTTATTTAAAGGAAATTCAAAAATGATTTTTAAGTGACTTAAAAGTCACTTATTAGCTAAAACCAATTCCTTAAAAAATGTTTACTATAACAAAATTCATTAATTTGCATGTATGAGAAAATATATTTTACAATCCTACAAGGACGAAACTTTCTTGAGGTTTTAATGAAAGTTGAATCCAAATATAGTTTTTTAGAGTCAAAAAAATTATTTTAAATTTCTCAAGAATTGTTTGGTCGTATTCTAAGTAACACTTGTTT
This sequence comes from Lupinus angustifolius, assembly GCF_001865875.1. NCBI lineage: Eukaryota > Viridiplantae > Streptophyta > Magnoliopsida > Fabales > Fabaceae > Lupinus > Lupinus angustifolius. The sequence goes on along the minus strand of NC_032026.1, from coordinate 7,721,237 downwards.
AAAGTATCTCAAAAAACAACAAAAACAAATATCTAAATGCAAATTAATGACTAACAAATTTCAAAACTTAAATTTTAAAGAGCATAATAACAAAAAATATTTTTTTGGTTGGATTATTTGAATGTGCAAATCTTGCATTGAAAGCTACTTAACAAATTGACTAGACATTAAAAAGATTGCACTAAAGAGTGATTGAATCATATTTTAATTGCTAGTTATAGCCTTGATTCTATAGAGTGTATAACAAATTGAGTTATGTGCAAAAATTAGCATTAAGTAGTGATGAAAATCAAATTTCTAATTGGGAATTAATAAGGAAATAAAATTAAATCTCAACATTGATTATATCCTATGAATTAATGGGTAGTCTTGGCTATAAAAAGAGAAAACCACACCATTTTTTCTTTTCTAACAAATCACAATCCATTAAAAATCATTCATTCTCAAAAAAATCCTCTATCAATCATCCGTTCTAAAAAATCCTTCACCCATCATCTATTTCAAAAATCCTCCATCCACAATCCCAAAAAAATTTCATACACATATCGACCATAACAATCCCAAAATCTCCCACACACAACCACTCATCAATTTCTCATTCATTTTTTACTCAACCACAAATCCATAAGAATTTCATCCAGAAAGTCTTTCGTCCATCATCTATTCCCAATAATCATCAACCATTCTCTCAATAAAAATACCCTTGTCAATCATTTTCTTTCCTAAACATCATCTTCCACGCACAATCATCAAAAAACAACCATCTTCAACCAAAAAACAATAATCCAAGATCTCTCATACACAAAAATGAGGAAAAAAACATGAAGAAACTCAGGAGATATTATAATTGCATTAGAATACATTGTAGAGAAGCTTCGATTACATGTCAAAGTCATGTCTCTGAGTTTGTTTTTGCACACAAACTTCCTACCTGTCTACTCAGCATTGGTTAACCTTTTTTGCACCACTTTTCCTGAGAGTTACAACATTTCATTGTTGTTGAATTAGTATGAGATGTATGTTATTTTCATTACTTTCTTTTATAGTAGTTTTATTTTTGTTATCAGTAATTGCATTAGTAATAATAATTATCATGATTGTAACATATAACTATAACTACATCAAAAATAAATGTATAAGAAATACACCCATTGCATACACACTGCAACATTCTTTTTAATAAGTATTTCATTTTGAAGCAAAATAGGTAATTAATTAGTTTCTCACCATATATCAATTGAAAACTTATTTAATAATAATATATATAAAACAAAGATATATGAGTCAATAAAAAATGAAATCACATTACCATAATTTTAAGATATGAGATGCGATATCAGACGTAATAGTTATGTTTTCCTCATATTACAAAACGGTGTTTAAATAAAAAAACAAAAAATAGAATTATTTAACCAAGTTTTAATATGAGATATGGTATCAGACGTAAGAGCTATGCTTCAATCATTTTTAAAAAATAATAATTTAAACGTTACTTCTTATAAGAAATAAAATCAACCCCACAAATAAACTTTTTCTACCCAAAGAACTATGTATTTTTTATTCCCAAGAAGGGATACGTAGGACCAAGTCACTCTTGTTAGACATAATAATAAAATAAAGTTTTTTTGTTGGTAAAAATATAATAATAACACAATTAATAATTCATGCAATATAGTAGGGTACCGTTCGAACGGACAACTGAGGTGCTAATACCTTCCCTAGTGTGTAATCGACTCCCGAACCTGAATATCAAAGTCCATGGCCCAATGTGATTGGGCCAAAAGATTTTTCTACATTTTTTTTGGAAAAAATGTAGTGGCGACTCTAATGAAACTGTGCAGCCGAAAATCGGGGTGCGACAATGACAACATTCCCTACTTCCTCTACTTCTAGAGAACTATCATATGCAAAATTTACTCTACTCTTCTTTGATGAGTCAAAGTCTATCAACCACTTCTTGTGCCTTTGCATATGGTTTAAAAATCCTGAAGCCAAATACCAAGACTTAGTGTATGAGTCTGCATAAGAGGTTGTTACCATCAGATTCAGTGGTTATGTGTCAGATTCTTGTACTGCATAGGCTTCTTCATAGTTCTTAGCCAGATTTGACTTATCATTAGCACATTCATAAGAGTAGTGGCCCAACTTATAACAATTGTAATATTCTACTTTGCCTTTGTCAAACCTTCTCTAATTTTGGTTCATTCTTGACCTTCCTCTTCTATTAGAAGATTCAGGCCAATCATGAGTTGGTCTATTTCTTTCTGAATTCAGATGTCCTATTTTACAGTAACCTTACTTTCCTTTCCACTTCTTGTCTTTCCTTTTGTCCTCATCCTTGAAGTGTCTTACCTTCAAGGTTTGTTTTGATTTCTTGATTGGATTTCCGTGAAACAATCTCATTTCATGAGCTTCTAAGGAACTTTGAAGTTCTTCTATCTTTATTATAGTGATGTCCTTTGCTTCTTCTATTGCTATGACTATGAAGTCAAATTTCTTAGGCAGAGATCTCATGATCTTTTCAATTATCATGAGATTTGTGATGGATTCTCCATAACCTTTCATTTGATTGGTTATGGTTAGAATCTTGGTTAAGTATTCACCAATTCTATCACTTTCTTCCATATGTAACAGTTCATTTTGTCTCCTAAGAGATTGAAGCTTTACATTTTTAATCTTGTCTCCACTTGCATGGCTTCTAATCAAGATGTCCCATGCTTTTTAGCAATGATGGCATATTGGATTTTCTCAAAATGAACATCATCTACACACTGGTGAATCAGACACAAAGCTTTATTGTCTTTTTTCTTGGCTTCTTTGTGTATTGCCCTCTATGTCTATGTGGCATCAAGACTTAGAGGAAGAAAGACATCCTCAATCTCTTTACTTACTTCTTGAAAGCAGAATAATACTTTCATTTGAGTTCTCCACCGATCCCAATTCTTTTTAGTGAGAATAGGGAGTCTCATAGATGGGAGATTATTGCCATTTTCTCCAACCATGTTTCAGAATCTTCAATTGATTTGTTTGATGCACCAAATCTTCTTAGATCCCACGATTTGATCTTCTTCCACACTTTGTTCTTCTTAATTGCTTTCTTCTCAAGGTGATTCACATGCAACGAATTTCAATCACACCCTTGCTCTAGTAGAACCACACGCACATACTCACAAACCCACAGATCCTGGACTTTCAAGCTCTTCATATCAAATTTTGTTGGAACTTTTGGCAAAGTCAAGTAAGTAAAAGAAAGGGAATGAAGATGGATGAACAGAGTAAGAGATAATTCTATATTTTCTTGTTATTGAACAAAGATTCAACTACTTGCTATTCATAGTAAGTGATAGTTAACCACTAATAGAATTTTGAAATTGTATACTATTTGTTGCTAGTTACAACTTCGTATTTTCTACATGCACAAATCCATCTCTTATCACTTGGATTACACTACACTTTTAACAGACAAGCTTCCAAAAGGCAAAGTGGCATTACAATAGGAAAAGTGACGTTCATTCATGAACATAAAGTTATTAAACTTTCTGCTGGAAATATTTCTATGAAACAAAGGGCAGGAACTTCTACTTTGCTCACCTAGAAGACTTTTGTTTGAGCTATCATATGTGCCCTTTGCATTGAAATATTGTGTCATCTTGATAAGCCATATGTATGTGTCATCTCCTTCAAATGTTGGTATCTCCATTTCAGTACCCACAAGCAGCTCTGAGAATTGGGAGATGTGATGGCAGATGATAGAACAAGACTAAAAAATGTAAAAAAATGTGTAGAACAAAAATTATGTTCATCTTCCAATGAAATTGTGTGATGAAATCATCATCCACAACAACAAGCAAGATTCCCCAACTCCATGCATTCAACTTCACCCTTAGCCTTGACATACCAAGAATCATCGAGCTTCATATCATGATGGAAATATACATGCTAGTGTATATAAGCAAGACCTTGGAAAACTTGAAAACACCACCATGCATAGATGAAGAAACAAAAAGACAAGTTTCTTCTTCACTAATCCATTGCTCATTATTTGACCCATGATGGATAAAGAATTTTATTCGTAAGCAAATAATGCATAAGAATAGAGGTTGATGAATAAACAGCGGAAGACATAAGTGGAAGCGATCAAGATAAACAATTATGCTTTGATACCATGTTAAAGTTTGGAATGAGCCATGCATGAATCTTCTTGGTATAATAATCGATTAAGGCTATTAATAATCGATTAACCAGAGCTGTGAATATAGATGGCAAAACAGGCACTGCCCGCATTTTTTTACGGTCAAGACATACAAATTTTGTCCATTTGTTTGTTTCTCCAGCCAAGTTCGCGGACATTTCCGTTGGGTAATGTGGACGGCCCCATAAACATAATTTAAGGAAAAAGTAAGAAAATTTTAAATAACTTATGATGTAATGTGATTTTTAATCCCTAAAAAATTGTAACCTAATATGATTTGTTAAACTTCATATAAAATATCAAAAAAATTGTTACTTTTTTATCTTCAACTACTTTATTTAATTTTATTTTATTTATTATATGAATTTTTATTTTTTTTAATTATTCAACAATGCTCGCAGGCCGCCCGTTAGCCCGTTTTAAAATATATAGGTTATTGAATTTTATTCGTTAAACCAATATGAACATCCCTGTGCCCGCTTAAATTTGTGCCATCTTTAGCTGTGAATAATTGATTAACAACAGTGACTTTATGTTTTGCGCATTTGTCGAAAAAGCGGGACTAGTAATCCGCTACACTTATTCACTCCATCTATGTGTGTTTTACCTTGCTGGTACCCAACACAGTTTTTATGACTTTTCTTTTTAATTAAGTAATACATTTTAATTGGAAGAGAACACAAAATGTGACAAGAATGAGAATATATGATCTTTAACTTACTTACTAAACTTAAAAGAATGAGAATATATGATTTTTAACTTACTTACTAAACTTAAAAGAATGTGAAGTGGATCACAAAGATGATGGAGTATATCTTTTGTCACATAATTTATGTCATTTTATGTGTTATCAATTATGATTGGTTAGAAAAATAATTAAATATTAACTATTTAATTAAATATATTTTTTAACCAATCACTAATGATGACACATGAAGTAACACAAATTATAGGATATTAAATGCCGAATCAAGAAATAAAACACTATTAGTAGAGGAAGAGTACTCTCACTTCAGGTATTTCACATACTACAAAGGACTAAAATAATGACAGCATTTCAACAAGTAAGAGAAAATGAATTACTAGCACTTTTTACTAAGCAATTTGTTCGGCTCCAAGAATTCCCCAAATGTGATGATGCTATTAGCCTATTGTCATTTAGAACACATCTTTTATCTTATAATAAGTGTTATTATATATATATATAAATTATCATTGTTCAGAAAAATATTTAAAAAATAAATTTTAATTTAATTAAATTTCAATCAATTACAAAGTCATAACTTATAGAGTGATACTTATTATAAGATATGCACCCATTACCAATACGTGCCTTGAAATAATTGATGCTTAATGGGAAAAGGGGGCGGTTTGTTTTCAATACTAATAAGGAGTGGAGATTGGGGTGAATAAGCATTAAGTGTGAAAATATCATTACATTGAAAGAGAAAAGTATGAAAATATCATTACATTGAGAGAGAAAAGTGTGAAAATATCTTAAATTTTAGGGTAAGAATAATTTTTGGAAATTGAAAGGAAAAGTCTAGAAAAATATCATTTTGTGTTTTTCAACTATATATAATGATTTTTTTTCTTATTAATTGTTATATTAAATTTAATTGTTCATGAAATTGGTTCATATATTACACCATAAAAACAATGTTAAATTAATAACAACTAAAAGTTTAACACATAAGTTTTGTATTGACATCTAATATCATTATTATTTTATTTTATTTTTATATATACCAATATTACAACATTTATCATTTTAACTCTTAAATTTACTAGCTACATTCTTCTCAATCAATTGATATTTTGATGGCGGTTTTCTTTGGTCATTGATATTAGCTAACCTGCATTGTTGTTGTTACTGCTCTAAGACTGATAACAACAGTTTCCTTTTAGGTATATTAGTAATTTAACAATATCTTTATAAAATGATTGATTTTACAAATTGGTAAAGTTTAAAGTAGTGTTCTAAAAACGGTTTTATCAACTGATTCAACCGGAAAATTGGTGAATGGTTCTAATATTAGCATGACACAATTATACCGGTAATTCAGTGATATCGGTATGTTTTCAATTGAATCATATTAGTCATGTTGATTTATTCATTTCAAACAATTTTTTGATGAAAATGACTTAACTTTGATTAAAATATTGATATGAGGATCAAATACATAACTGCTATATTTTTTATATTTCTAAAACATAGTCTAACACCAAGTGACACATTTTATTTTAACAAATGGTAAAAATAATTATTATCTTATTTATAAAGTTTTCAACATTAATATTAGTATAACATATATGTATGTCTAATGTCACTAATAAGTAGTTTAATTAGTCAAATACTAGTTAAACTACTATACAATCATACTAATACTTTAACTAATACAATATTAATAACACTGATTCAGAGGATAATTAGAAAGAGAAATAGTTCACGTTGCCTACTTATAAATGTATAAAGTTAGATGAGTTTTATACACTTCTTCCTTAAATTAATATTTAATATTAGGTATAAAAAATCCACCCTATTCTAATAAGAAAATAAAGCCCATAACATTTTTCTGGGTCCCCAAAAGCCCAAAACCTGCTCTCCATTTTGAAACACACGTGAAAAATAAATGAAAAAGTATTACTTTCCCGCACGTTTTCCACATATGAACCGCACTCACCGTAATATGTTTGCCTGAGTCACACACTATCACCGCCGATTATAGATTCCCTCGCCGAAGCTCTGCCGTCAGCCTGCTGGTCCGAGACTGCCACCTTCACCCTCATCGACGCCTGGGGCAAACGTTACCTACATCTCAACCGCGGTAACCTTCGCCAGAAGCAGTGGCAAGAAATCGCCGGCACCGTCAACCGCCGCCACGGCCACCGCCGCACCGAGGTCCAGTGCAAGAACCGCCTGGACACGCTCAAGAAGAAATTCAAAATCGAGAAGGCTAGGGTTTCCGAGTTCAACGGCGGCGGTTATGACGGCGCATGGCCGTTCTTTCACCGCCTCAATTTCCTCATCGGTGATAATTATCCGTCACATAGACCATCGCCGGCGGTAAGACGCCACCGAGAAATACGACCACCGGCAAAGTTCCCAGAATGGGCACTTCCTCCTGCCGGTCGTCGATCCGACACTCAAAAGCGGCAATCAGCGCTTCTGAATTCATACTTCAGCCGTAATTTATCGGCCTTTGCCGCAGCAGCGGCCGTGGTAGCGAAAGAGGAAGAGGGAGAGAATTTGAATAGGTGGAAGTTGAGGAATGAAAGTGAGAAAAGGAAGAGAGTAAAAGAGAGTGATAATGAGGATTGTGAGACTGTGTGTAAAAAAGTGGCACTTGCAATTGAGAGATTTGGAGAGATATATACGAGAGTGGAAGCAAAGAAACAAAGGCAAATGTTGGAGTTAGAGAAACAAAGGATGCAATTTGCTATAGATTTGGAGTACCAAAGGTTGCAGCTCTTTATGGAAACACAAGTTCAGCTCCACAAAATCAACCGTTCTAAGCATTCTTCTGCACCTAGTGAGGCTTTGTGAACTATTTAACAATTTAAATTGCGATTGCAATTATTATGCAATGTTTATCGTAATTGCATGATGCAACCATAAATGCAATCACGACATAGACTGCTAAAATAATAATATTATGGCTATAATTGTGATTCTGATGTAGTTTTAACGTAAGCTAAAACAATAACATCTAGACCTGAATTTATGATGCACATTATCAATTTTATAATTGATGATCACAACCATATGATAATGGAAGAATTACACCAAGTGCGTTTTTGTAGATTAGATAGAGTCATTGGATTCTTAGCATAGTTACATGATATATGATATGTGGAATTCGGAGGTGGATAGACTAAAAGGGGAACCTTGTAAATATAGTTCTCAGTATTAATAGCTGTGACTAAAACATGGAAACGGATTTTTATTCAATTATATGTAGTTTATACCTTCATACGACTGAAAGGAGGAACTATATCAGTTTGATATTATTGTATGGCATGTCACAATGAATTAAGAGGAGAAAGTGTATATACTAATAATTTGAGTTTTATACATTATTTCTGCATTATTCGCTGTTTATATTTAATTATTATTAACTTCTAAAAAAAATAATATAAACGAATGATATATGATGTATTAATTATAAGTAAATATTTACACTGATAATACACGAATATTGCCCCTAAAAAATTAATATAGTAACTACCCCTTGTTGCATTGAGGGTGACATGGTTTTACATGCTTAGGGAAACAATTGTTTCATTAGGTGTAAGGCATAACAAAATTTTGTGACTGTGCCCACCTTTGAAGTGGTTTTCTTTTTACTGTATGTTGGTATCTCTTCAATACTCTTATTATGATGTGCTTCTCACATATGTTGAGAATATGAGCTAAAAGCCATTTATAATAACTTGGAAAATCCTTCCCATTCAAGTTAGCTTTTGGGTGGAGTTAGGCGTTGTAAGTCCCAAATCTCCCTGCCTTATTCTCCATGGATATATATACTATTAGTCTTTGGTAACAAGTTTGTATTGGGTTGGTGGGATATGAAGTTGTATTGCTGTAGGCAGGTAAAGAGTTTGCCTAAAAACCTCTGCCTTTGGCCCTCACCCAAAGAGAGCTTCATTCCTGTTTTTATTAGGTTTTATGTGGCAATTATCTTGTGGGTAAAGAACTAATCCCTTTCGGGTATATCCCAGCGAGTGTTATTTCCAGAGATCGGACATTTGATCTTGTGATCAATATGAGGATTAAATGAGGTCTTATACCACTAGACCAACACTTTACTAATTGTTGTTTAGAATTGAAGATAATTAAAATTGATTGACAAGCCAAAGTATCAAATGGTGTTTATACCACCACTGAAATGTTTAAAATTTTGTCAATGTTGCTGTTTAAAGCTTAATATAATATAGTGTGCTTAATAAGAATGAAAAATTAGGACTAGTGATAAGAATCTATATAATCAGATTTAAGCACCCCAACTCATGCCTTGATTATTCATTGTCAATACAATGATGGACTAGTAGTAACAATAAAATAATTAGAAATCTTATTTGCTGGCTCAAAAAATATTGAGAATTTCATATAAAAATAATTTTATTTCTGTTAAATGGTGCAATATTTTTTATGTTTCAGCATAGAGCTTTAGTTTTCATTGACATGACCTTGATTAATTGTGTTTTCTTTCAACAGACAAATTCTCATAGCAAGTGTTGATGGAGATTCTCATTGGGAAGAATATATAAATCTAAATAAACCCTTTGGACATACAAGCATATGGACAATTCTATATGCCCCGTAAATTATTATCTACAGAATCTTCTAATTTTTTGCATTGATATAAAATAACTCTGACCTACTTTACTTGCATTACACATTCACCTCTAAAGAGTAATTAATGCTCCATCCTTCAAATATTATTTCTCAAAAAAGCGAAGAGGATGACGGACTGCATTTCATAAATGTATATGAAATATGTTTTTGGGCTTTGTTAAATAGTCCAAAAGAGCTTACTCCTTACTAAAATTTATGGGGAGCTAATATATTCATGCAATCCAAATTAAACATATGCTTCAAAGTTTATTCAAGTAGACTTATAATTAATTGTAAAAAGTTTTTTGTTTTTCACAAACTGGAAGAGAGAAGTTGGAAATCTTGTCTTACATAAGTAATATATATTAATATAAAAGTAACATTATTGTTTGAGTGGAAAACATTAATGGGACTAAGAAGTAATGAAATGTTGGAGATAAGCAGTAATAAAATGTTTTAAACAAAGTTTTATTATTGCAAATGATATTTATTGGGAGAGACAATCATATATTTTAAAAATTAGTTCCTTAACAAAAGGTAAAAGTATATTTTTTTATAGTTAAAAAGAAAAAACCTTGTTAGAGATTGGAAGGTTAGAGATTGGAAGCTAAGCCAACCGCCAAAATCATCTGACATCCCAATCATTCTAACTTCAAACTAATATTTTCAGCAAAATATATAATGATGCTCAATTATCTTTATAATATGATTCACAGCCTCTAAACTCATAGTTCAAATAAGTAATAGACATATTTACCTTTACATTGTTTTATATAAGTAAAATTATATATGTCTAAAATAAGTTTTATAATTATGTAATGTTGGCTACTAAATTTATTTTTCAAATCAATCTTTCGTAGAAAATAAGCATTGTGGTAAAGGAGTCCCTGCCTAATCATACCCAAAAATTAATCTTACCAAGTGAATGAGAGAATAATTTAAGAAAGAATATAATAAGCATATAATCCCTTTCATTACTTCTTTAATTGTATTGTTTATACAGATAATGACGTTAATGATTGTGCAGAAATTTAGAATATGCTTGTTATTCACAAAATTAGCATATGGGTAGGAATATATCACTTAAGTATTGTTATCACATTATTAGTAATACTTAAATGATATATATATATATATATCACCATTTCAAAATATTAAAATATGCATCTCCAAAATATAAATTATAAATAGGGTTATGATGAATGATGTTAATGAGATACACACATCATTTAAAATTAAATTAGCTTTTTAAAATGAACTCTTCATTAATGGGAATATAATTATTTGTTTTTCATGTATTTTCAATGACAAATTTGATATTTCATTATATATAAAAAAGGATACAAATATTTCTATTATGTTATTTTTTCTTTTGTTTTTGTAGTATTTGTCTCTTCATTAAAGAAGAGTATCCTTCCTCATTCAAAATCATGTAACTAGAGAGTATCAATATAACAATTTGTATCAACATGGAGAAGAAACATAAACTTAATGATTTCTAATACATATATGAGAAGAAGCAAAATATATATGCTCACAATACACCAGAATTCATCAGAATACAGAATCCAAATTCATCAGAATACACCTTACACTTCAATGGAACCAATCCAAATATACAGAAAGGGAAACAACTATATATATATATATATATATATGCAGGTGATCGAAATGTGAATGCAAGATAGATAAACCAAGGCACAACTAACGGTTATACATATAATGAGTATTTTGTTCCGCTAGCTAGATGCATACAAATTCCCGAGTAAACAAAACAGAAACATCAGAAAAAGAAATGATATAACATCATATCATAAAATATAGAAACCGAATCTACCATTGAGTGTACCTTGTAAACAAGAACTCGTCCAATTTGATTATATGCTATATTTTCCTGCAAGGAGATATAATATTCATGGCTTAATTAGTAGACAGGTACTTCTACTTCGCACAAATGAAGCACAAAAATGTTGAAGTAATTTGGGAATCAACATATGTAATATCTATGTATTAACAGTGTAAAAATTTATGCACAGTTATTATATCATCTACTATTCATTTGTATAAATTTTGTTTAAAGGTCAATAATCATGAACATATAAAATGGTGGATATACAGTGAGTGTAAAAATTTGTTACATACATTTTTTCTGATTTTTAATTCACATTAATTATGTAAAGTATAGATTGAAGAATTGAAGTCAATTGAGAATACAACTTAAAAGTCACTTGTCATAATTTAGAGTTTAGACAATTATCCACTAGTTACTTTTTGATATCAAAACCTACCCTACTGATAAATAACATTTGGATATCTAATATAAGTAAACGAATTTTAAAATTATGGCCTCACATTATTGTTGTGCAACTCTCCACAACCATATTGTGATCATAACTGCACCACCACATTTATAATTACTATATCATTTTCCAGCATAAAAAGCTGTCAACAAATAGTTCAACCTATTTTTACTTGAAAAAGAAACAAAAAAACCCTAACTTGGGAGTTGATACCAATGATATGTATCCGTACATAAAAACTAGGCATTCTACAGCAGACATTATTTTTATATATATATAGTTCGATGTATAGTGTATCATGTATTCCTTTCCGTATAAAAGAAGTATTTATAATAATGATAATATAAAAACCAATGAACTATACTAGAGCCAGCTCTAGGGAGAGCAAAGGAAACATCAAGCTTTTGTTTGTAACACTAGGTTTTTTTTTCTGTTTTATCATTTTATTTGAGTTTACTTGTATTGCATGAACCATTATAACTTTGTTGGGTAAAAAACACTTGTTTTGAAAAAACTGAAATTCAAGTTCCGCACAATGACAATACATGACGGTGACATGACACATGCCTCAGGCCATGGCTGCCTCTGAAACACCATCCATGACCCACTTTTTCGACCAAAATTTTGGTAATTCATTCCTTCTTTTGTCCCCTATTGATTTAGCTCACAACTTTGAGAGAGCACACAAATGATAAAAGGTAAGAACAAACATTATCTAAAAAGTAAAAAAAGATAAGTGCATATACTTGAGCGTGAGTAAAACACATTAAGGATGCGAAGTGAGGATATATTTTGTGATTACTAACTTTTGTTTGCAAATGGCAGATGAGGGAAGTTGAGAAGTTAGTTCAGGTGGAGGCGAGGGTTTGAATGCAAACCAATTGAGGCCTTAACTCAACACTTTGAGGAGCTCCTTAGAAACAAGCCGATGAATTTCATGAACCCTTGGAGCAAAGGGACAATGCCCTTGCGAAGGAAAGAATAAGGAGACGAAGAAGAGAAGGTTGTCATGACATGACAAGGCAAAACCAAATGGTGGGAGTCAAGCTGAATATTCTACCTTTTCAAGGTAGGAATGGCCTAGATGAATACTAAGAATGAGAGCTGAAAATATTACATGTATTTCTATTGAATATACAACACACATATCAACCTAAACCAAACTCTCAAGCTACATGACCATCAAGCCAAGGCAACTGGTCAGACCAGAAACAAACAGTCTGACCAAGGAATTGAAGCTGCTGATCAAACCACCAGCCCAAGCATGACCAAGACAGAATCAGGCCACAAGCTAATGCATGACCAAGGAGGATCAAGTCCATCATCCCAATTCTCATTTCAGATTATCAAGCTATATCAAATTAGTGTTACTTAGTTCGCAAGTTAACTAGTTTTTAGTTTGTCATTTGTTTTTAACATGTGTTGCTTTTCCTTTTGGTTAGTTAAGTGTTAGTTAGATTAGTTAAGCTCGATTCTTCCTTTTCTTGTATCTGTATAAAGGGAGCTTTAGGCTTCTCTTTTATTCAAGTAATCAATATTGTATTCAAATCAATTCAACCATCAATAAAGGAATCATGAGGTATTTTTCTACATTCGGCATTAATTTCCATGAAACGAATATACTGAGGAGCAAAAGGTAAAGTTACTGGCAAGTGAATTCTTACTAGATGTCCTAATGAGGTGGAACAAATACCAAAGAGAGACATTACTAGCTATATGAGGAATCTTTCGCGTGATACTTAGAAAGAAATAAGAAATATCATGAAAAAGAAGTATGTGCTAGCGAGTTATAATAGGAACTCAACTCGAAATTCAGAATATATATGTCCTAAGGAACCGAATATGTAGATCATTAATTCAGGGATATGGAGGTAACAATGATGTGTGTGAGCAAAGATAAGGAGATAACTTTGGCTTGATTCCTTGATATACTCAACAATGAAACTTGTGATGTTGTTGAACTCCTCATATATATGGAGATTGAGGATATGCTACACAAGGCCAACCCAATAGAGAACAAATAAAAATCAAGAGGAGTTCAAGAATGAAATCCGCAACCCCCATACAGGATAGAACTCAAAATACTTCACACCAAAATCAGTACCACGAAGTTGATAATGTGTAATATAGAGCATGCTACGCAATGTTTTGAATCCATAGAGAGAGAGAGAAAAATGAGGCTGTTTTCTGAGTGGCCGAGTGGGTAGTTGTATGCTATTCATGTTCAAGATGTACGGAGGAGTAAACCATACGAAGATTCCACCCAATTTTTTTAATTTTCAGTTTAGCATGCATGTTTTCCCACTTTCTAGTAATAAGAAGGAATAAAGCAAGAAGGGAGAAAATTCAAGAATATTTTATCCTAAACTAACACTCTTTTGACTAAAGGATTAAATTGAAGTTTTTGAAAAAAAACAAAATAAATCCAAACAAAAAGGAAGGACCAAAATAAACATTCTAAATTCATAAAAATCAAAAAGTATAATTAGACTTAAGTCCCCTCTGTATGAGTAATAATCAATTGAAACCAAGAATCTGTCTACAATGACAAATCTAGCTATAATCTAATTTAGTGCACCAAAGAAAATAAATCGACTCATTCAAATTGTTTACTTTTATAAGAACTCATTCAAATTAATAGCAGACAAGAACAAGTGAGGTGATGGGAGGAAGCACAAAGCTTAAACATTTGCAGAACCAAAACAAGTTGCTCCCAAATAAGGTAATTAATAGTTAAGGTACACCTGAAAACAAGCTTTTTAATAAAGGGGTGAATAAAACTATAGTATCACACATTCAAATAATGGAAATAATCTTTGAGTTTATGATATAAAGTTGCGTACATTTACTTTTCTCATATCTCACTAAATAAAAGTTTGGTACACTGAACTGCCACATATATATATATATATATATATATATATATATATATATATATATATATATATATATATATATATATATATATATATATATATATATACTTCTACATTAAAGCTAGCAAGAAGTGGGGCATAATTGAGGTGAGGATTGTAGCAAATGTTAAGGATGACAAGATATTAATATATTGAATTTGCAACTGGTTTCTCCAACATCTACTCTAAAGAGATTCCATTCAATCATGGATCGGTTAATATTAAATTGTGAAATAGAAAAGCGTTAAAGAAACATGTATTCTTAACAATTTATATGTTTATGAGTGATTTCAAAGTTACCTTGAACCTTAATTGATTCAAATTTACCTTGAACCTTAATTGATGATATGATTTCAATCATTTGTTTATTCGATGCTTAGTACTAAGAAAGTGTATGTCATCGATTTCTCACCTGAACAATATTCATGGGACATAAGATCTTCATAATCTTAAAAGACAAAAATTATGGGAAAGCTAACATGTAAATAATAAATATTTGATTGAAGTGACACAAAACAATATTTTAATTTACTAACTAATTTAAGAGTGTATGTTTCAATTTTAATCACTATAGCCTCCAATCACTCGGAAATAATGAAAAGATAAAAGTAAACACAATGTTTTGAATCAAACATCAAGATAATAATTTCATAATCTTTTTCATTTATAAATATTCTCACTCATCCCCATATTAAATATATCATATTTGAATATACTTAACATATAATTCATAGTTACATCCTAACAAATACACACCGTCATAAATTTTCGAATCTTATAAATATCGAAAAAATCCCGGTTAAGAAAGCCAATTCTTTATATTATGCATGCTCCTAACACCAACATGATTATTGTATATGTGAATATATATATTTAAAAGATCGAGAGAGACAAGCAGACTTTGTTCACAATCTAATTGAACCCATACGAGCTAAATTGTTGTTTTCTAATGAGGATTTGCCAAAACATTAATTTTTACGACCAAAGCAACACTAATGTTTAAATTTTAACTACACAATTTCGATTTTATTGATCCATATTAGTGAGTTCTTTCTATATTTTCGTTTAGACTAGAATTCAAAAATTGAATCTTATAAACCTGTTAATATAAACTAAACCGCCTACCTAGATTGTTGAAGTCCATAAATGCTTCCCTATATATACACACACACAGTAGTTTTAGGTTTATATATGCAATGCAACTCGATCATAGCTTGCACTGTATTGAGTTAATCATCAAATTAAGAAAGATTTCTACACTTAAGATTTTAAATTTCTATTATGAAAGTTAAATGTTAATATGTTAATATTTTATGATAGATCAGATCTTAACCCTCAACTTCCTTATCACTTCACTCCCTAAATTCTTCACTTTTACCACTTGACCATTTTATGACTCTCATGAAACCATATCATGATTACGATTGCAACTAGAGTAGAAATTTTCCTCAATAATCCACAAATAAAGATTAATAATATAATTTCAAAACTTTGTTTATGAGAAATCAAGATTAAACACATTACCTTGAAACCCCAAGGGGTATAGCTACTTAGGACAAGTGCACGGTGGAGCTAGATTCATCATTTCCCTTACTTGGATTTGTGTTGTTCTTCTTTTTCTTCTTAAAAGGAATACCTCTTGCCTTAGCTTGGAACTCTCTAACCTCCCTAAGGTACAAACGGATTGAGCCACTTGCAAAAGGGTTAGTCTCTTGTGACCCTCCATTTTCCTCATAAGCAGCCCTTAACCTACCTATAAGGGCATCAAGGCTACCCCAAGCTTGTCTTAGAGGGCATGTGCAAGGTGATGGTGGTTCTGGCTGCCCATAGAAAATGCAACCTTGAAGGTGAACCTTGGTCTTACCAAACTGGTCTAGGTACTTTAGAAAGTCCAATACATGGTTACAATTGCACTGTGAAAGTGGAACTGGTGGTCTTTGATTCTTCAAGTATTGACCAAAAGTGTTCCAGTCCCTTCTTTTTTGTGATTCATAGCGGCTAAGTGTTCCTCCTTGGTTCTGCTGCTGTTGATTGTGATGGTAATCATTTGGAAAGCTTGATGATCCTTCTGCTGTTAAATCCTTTCCACTACCACTTGCAGACATTATGGTGATCAATTATGAAGATTGAGAGGTTTTTTCTCCAATTAAGGAGAAGCAAAGAAGAAAGGAGGTGAAATGAATAGAAGAGAGTGGAGGAAGATTGAGATCACCTCATTGGGGTAATGAGTAGACATTTTATGGGCCATATTTTGTTGATCTTTTCTTCCTTTTTTTCTTATGCAATAATGTTCCCCAACCGATATAAATAAATAAAATGTGTAAATTATACTAACATTCTTTCCTTCCGATTTAGAGAAATTGTACCAATCATCTCTCATTTTTTTACACTTATACAAACCCTTGATTTATATATTTTTATTACACTAACTATCTAGCATGAGAAGTAAGTGTAATATTTTAAACAAAAAATGTGATAAATGTAAATTAAATAAAACATGGTATATTGTGCAGACATATCTAAATAATATATAAGTAATGTTCTTTGTTATTTTTGTTACAAAATATATCAACAATTCTAAATATATATTCTTTAAATCATTTTTATACTATATCGTAACGAACTAAAAGTAATAAAGAGGTATTGACTCGTATATTTTTTGGATTTGTCTACACAATATATCATATTTTGTTTAACTTAATCACATTCATAGTCTTTTTTATTTAAAAGATTACACTTATTTCTTATGTAGAGTGGTCAGTGTAATGTATATATATAAATTAGATGGTTTTTGTAAGTGTAAAAAAAAAGGAATGGTTTGTATAGTTTCACTAAAACTCAGGAGTATTAGTGTAATTTACTCTTACAAAATTTAGTTGGTTCAGTTCATCTATTATTTGTTGTATTAATTAAAAAATATATATATTTAAATTTAAAATTTAATGATTAAGTATTTTTATAACTAATTATAACAAATTACACGTATATACTTTTGGGGTAATAGGATATGCTCTTATTTTTCATGTTATTTATTTCGTTGTTTATATTTGTACTTATTTGTTTTGTGACGTTTTTAATGAATTTGATATGGATACTAAGTGAAATGTGAAAGTAAGCAACATTCACACTTAAATTATTTAGTAAATTAAAATGCATTTTATATGAAATCAAACATAAATTCATTATTTTCTACTTAGTTTACTAGTGTGATGAGAGCAAAGCCGATTTTTTACTTGCCCCCTTAGCATCACACATATGTACTTGAAGAAAAACACACAAAAATAAAGCTTAGATTCTTCAATTTAGAAAATTACCCAAAGATTGAATAGATTAAAGTTTATAACCATGTCAATGTGGTTTTTTTTAATAGGAAATAGAAATGTCATGTGGTGAGAGGTTTAGTGGGTACTAATTTTCATATTTTCTATGAACATCACCTATGCATATAATTAGTTCAAATTAGGAAGGTTGAACACAAAAATCGTCAACGCCTTAGATGTTAAATTAACATAGACAGAATATAAATACATAGTATAGACGCTATAGATGCACAATTATCAACAACAAAAAAAGATGCAAAATTATATATATTTTGGAGAAACATAATGTCATATCAACTAGCTCTAGGTTAAGCATAAATACAATTATTGTTGAAGCATGATTCCAACAAGAAAGCAACAAAGAGACATAGCTTAGTTTTAGTTTAAACTGATTTTTCAACTTTCCTTTTTTGGTAAGAACTAGACGTTATGGTAATTTTCTGTTTTGGCAGTTTTTCCTATTTTGGAAAGTTCTATTTTTCTCTTCTTTTTCTGTTATGATTCTTTGCTATAAATCTCTGGTTATCTTTCAATTGAAAATCAAGAATGATAATAAAGTTCTCTGAGGTATGTTCATGTTAAGAGTTCTTATATCTCTTTTTATCTTTGCCTTCTTCTTCTTTGATTCAAGGTGAAAGGTGGTTATGTTCTTCACCTTCACTCATTCTGTTTTTCTATCAATAGAGTTCATGTTTATGCCATCTTCTTAAGATGGTATCAGAGCTTTAAAGCTCTGTTGCGCTCCTATATTCTTTCACATCTTCTTGTTCATGTCCTATTTGATCAAATGCTTCCGTTCAAGATTCATCTTCAATGACTACCAACGTTTTGAGTGATCCATCTAATCCTTACTTCATACACTCAATGAGAATCCTCGTTCTGCCATTGTGTCTAAGCCCTTGAAAGGAGGAAACTATCATTCTTGGTCGAAAGCCATGGAAATGGCACTAAAGACCAAGAATAAACTCCAATTCATTGATGGTAGTTTGTCAAAACTCTCTACTGATGACCGTTTGTTTGCTACCTGGGATAGATGCAATACATTGGTTCTGTCATGGGTCAACCAATCTGTAGACTCATCTATAGCTGAGAGTGTTCTTTGGCTTGAAACGACTTTTGAAGTATGGAATGATCTTAAGGAAAGATACTACCAGGGTGATATCTTTCGCATATGTGAGGTGCAAGAAGATCTCTATAGCTTGAAGTAGGGAAACCTTTCAATTGATGCCTACTACACTCAGTTAAAATGCCTATGGCAAGAGTTAGACAATTTTGGACCTATCCTAACATGTATGTGTGAACTCAAGTGCAAAAGTACAGTGGTTCCTGTTGTGAAGGCGTATAGGGAAAATGACTATGTTATAAGATTCTTGAAGGGATTGAATGAGAAATACTCTATGGTGAGATCTCAAATCATGCTCATGGAATCCTTACCTAGCATAAATAAAGCATTTTCTCTCCTGGTCCAACAAGAAAGACAACTGAACACTCCCTATGAAGAACCTAGAATCTTCACTAGCAATACAGAAGAAACCTTTGGCAGAGGAAGAGGATTTCGAGGCTCAACTTCAAGCAAGTTAGGAAGAGGAAGGAACTATTTTGGTAGAGGGAATAATACAAGGATTTGCACATACTGCAACAAATCTGGGCATACAGTTGATGTTTGCTACAAAAAGCATGGATATTCTCCAAGTTTCAAGAACAGTAATAATGTCAACAACATTATGAGCAATGAAGAAGATAATGCCAATAATAGTAATGATGTTGAACAAAGTCAAAAAGATTCAGGATCAATGCCTTTCTCTCTTGATCAGTAGCAAGCCATCTTGATATTGATGAAGCAAAGTAACACCCAACCTCTGCACATCACTAATCAAGTCAGTTCAAATCCATCAGGTATATCACATACTCCTCCTATCTTGTCCATATCAAAGGATTGGATACTTGACACTAGAGCCATAGATCATGTGTGTTACTCAATGTCAAACAACTTTCAATCCTTTAGGGAAATAGCTCCCATTCATGTGAAACTACCCAATGGCAGTGATGTTGTTGCTGCTATTTCAAGAATTGTCTTTTTCTCTAATGGCTTCTATCTTTCAAATGTTCTTTACATACCTAGTTTCAAATTCAATATCATATCAGTTTCTAAACTAACTGTATCTCTTAATTGTGAGTTGATTTTCTCTAAGATGAAATGTTTAATCAGGAACATAATTCCTTGAGGATGATTGGTGCAGCTGGGATTATGAAAAGATTATACATTGTTAATAGTAGTAGTTTGATTAGTAATACTCCCTGTATAAGCCAATTCAATACTTACAAAAATGATGTATGGCGTAAAAGGTTAGGACACTTATCTCATGCTAGATTGATGACTATGCATAAACAATTTCCTTTCATTTATTTAAAACCATCTAATGATCCTTGTGAGACTTGCTTTTATGCTAAACAAAAGAAATTGTCATTTCAACAAAGCATTTCTGAATCTTTGAATGTTTTTTATCTTATTCATGTTGATATATGGGATTCTCTATATGTCCCTTCTATAGGTGGACATAGATATTTTCTAACTATAGTGGACGATAAATCTAAGCATACTTGGATTTACCTTATGAAACTTAAATTAGAATCTTCTGCATTTTTAAAGGCTTTTGTTAACTTTTTAGAAACACAATTTGGCATTAAAACAAAATGTGTTAGAAGTGATAATGGCCTTGAATTCAAACTCAATGAATTATATGCCTTAAAGGGAATCACACATGAAACCACTTGTGTTGAAACTCCCCAACAAAATGGAATAGTTGAAAGCAAGCACCAACATATCTTGGGTGTAGCCAGATCTCTCATATTCCAATCCTCTCTTCCAAAGTGTTTTTGGAACTTTGCTGTATACCTCATTAATAGACAACCTAATCCTTACCTATCTCAAAAATCACCATATTAGATATTGTTTAAGCATGATCCTAATTTGATGATTCTTAAAGTGTTTGGATGCTTATGTTTTGCCTCTACTCTTGTTAGTCATAGAAAGAAACTAGATCCTAGATCTAGAAAATGTATCTTCCTTGGTTACAAACATGGCACAAAAGGATATATAGTTTATGATATAAAGAACAGAGAAAATTTGTTAGTAGAAATGTAGTCTTTTATGAACATGTTTTTCCCTTTGCCTCTGATTTTTCAAACAACAAGAATGAAAATGAATTTTCTCTACCTACTTATCCTTACATGTCTTGTGATCATTTTCTTGACTATCCTACACAAATTGAGACTATTGTTGATAGAAATGATGTTGACACTGAGTTAGAATGAAGTTGAAAACCATATTCCATACAATATTGATAATGAGCATATAGATGAAGCAAGTCCTCGTCATGAACCTAAACCTAGTCTTAGAAGATCCACCAAAATTAAAGGACCACCATCACATCTATAAGATTACCATTGTCTCTTATCATTAGAAACACTAGCCTTGAATAAACATCGTATTGATTATCCTCTCTCAGATTACATGTCTTATGGTATGCTTTCTAACATATTCAAACACTTTATCCTAAACATAAACACTCATATTGAGCCTTACTCCTATGAGGAGGCCATAAAATATGAGCAATGGAGATTGACCATAGATAGTGAGCTTAAGGCCCTCAATGAGAACCACACTTCGATCCTAACCAAACTCCCTAAAGATAAGAAAGCTATAGGCTGCAAGTGGGTATTCAAGGTTAAGCACAACTCTGATGGAACCATAGAGAAATATAAAGCTAGGTTAGTTGCTAAAGGGTATGTCCAAACAGCTAGTCTTGATTACCTTGAAACATTTAGCCATATTGTCAAAATGACGACAATAAGAACCATGCTTGATTTATCTGCTATTAACAGTTGGCACATCCATCAAATGGATGTCAATACATCCTTTTTGCATGGAGATTTGCTTGAAGAAGTCTACATGAAGGTGCCTTTAGGTCTATCTGTTCAAAATTCAGCATTAGTATGTAAACTACAAAAATCTCTCTATGGCCTAAAGCAAGCCAACAAGCAATGGACAAACAGTTCTTGTGTATGTTGATGACTTGATGGTTGTAGGAAACAATTTGAAAGAAATCACTCAACTTAAAGACTTCATGAACAAGCAGTTCAACATCAAAGACTTGGGTGAATTGAAGTACTTCCTTGGAATAGAAGTGGCTAGAGCAACAAGAGGAATCAACACATGCCAAAGAAAATACACATTGGACCTTCTAAGAGATATTGGACTCCTTGGCTCCAAACCTTGCTCAACTCCTATAGATCCAAATGCAAAGTTACATGGAAATTGTGGTCATCCCCTCACTGATCCTAGAAAATACAGAAGGCTAATTGGAAGGTTGATCTATCTCACTCATACAAGACCTAACATCTCATATTCAGTGAGCCATTTCAGTCAATTCCTTGCAAATTCCACTAACATGAACTATGAAGCTGGTTTGAGAATTGTCAAGTATCTCAAAAATGCTCCTGGATAGGGTTTGTTATTTCCAACACAGAACACAACAAAGCTAACTGGTTTTAGTGATTCAGATTGGGGATCTTGTGTTGACACTAGGAGGTCAATCACAGGTTTTTGTTTCTTCATTGGTAAAGCCTTAATTTCTTGGAAGAGTAAGAGGCAAAAGACAATGCCTAGATCCTCTGCAGAAGTTGAGTATCGTGCCTTAGCTTTGGCTGGTTGTGAAGCAAGGTGGCTGAGTTATCTTCCTCCTAACTTACAAGTTGATCATGTTACTCCAAAAATGCTTTATTGTGACAATCAATCCGCCCTTCACATAGTTGCCAATCTTGTCTTCCATGAAAGGACAAAGCGCATAGAAATTGATTGCCACTCAATCCGTGAAAGAGTTCAAGATGGTGAGGTGCATCTCCTTCCTATTTCTACCGAAAATTAGTTGGCAGATTGTCTGACCAAAGCTTTACACAAAGGCCCTTTCAATCGATTCATTTGCAAGCTTGGAATGTCAAATGTTCACATTCCAGCTTGTGGGGGCGTGTTGAACTGTGATTCCAACAATGAAGAAAGCAATAAAGAGACATAGCTTAGTTTTAGTTTAAACTGATTTTTCAACTTTCCTTTTTTGGCATGAATTAGTCGTTATGGCAGTTTTCTGTTTTGGCAGTTTTTCTTATTTTGGAAAGTTATGTTTTTCTCTTCTTTTTATGTTATGATTCTTTGCTATAAATCTCTGGTTCTCTTTCAATTGAGAATCAAGAATGATAATAAAGTTTTCTGAGGTATGTTCATGTTAAGAGTTCTTATATCTTTCTTTATCTTTACCTTCTTCTTCTTTGATTCAAGGTGAAAGGTGGTTATGTTCTTCACCTTCACTCATTCTGTTTTTCTATCAATAGAGTTCATATCTATGCCATCTTCTTAAGAATTATTGTTTGCCATTTTTCAACACTAGTAAGCCTTATGCCTTACTAATGAAACCTATTTACCATTTTTACTCTAAGCAAATCAATCCAATAGCAATATCTTGCACCAACTTTTTTTATATATCTTTAGTAAATATGTTTTAAGTTTATTCAAATATAAGTCTTTTGAATTTAAACTCAATAAAAAATGGTAAAGTCCAATTGTAAAATCAGTATAATATGGACCATGCAAGTTCAAAACATCAACCACACTGTATCTATAAAATCAAAGCATCAACATATTAGTGACTAATTAAATATATAGTTTGGGGTCTTGCTTGTTAGACCTTGCTTTTCTTCCATAGAAGAAGTTTGGACTAATTAACTTATGTTGAAACTCAAATGGCTTCTCTTTCTTATCTTCTTTGATTTGGGAGTGTGATTTTGGAGGAGAAGGGAAGGGCATAGATCATTTTAGAAATAAAAGTTTTTCTCTTTTTTTGGGAGTTGGACGAACGAAAGTGGTATGTTTTAGAGAGTTTCTCAACCCCTCTAAAACCTTTCATGTGTTTATTTTTATAGTTCCTTCAACTTAAGGTTTTTATAGAGACAAAATGTAAAAATACATAAATATTTTTAGTAATATGATAGAATTATATATTACAGTTCATTTTTCATTGTTAATTATATTTTTAAAGGAAAAATAAAAAATATTCTAACATTATTGTTAATTTACCTTCCTAGTCTAAATTTCATACTCCCAAATAAGAGAAATTATTTCCTTCAGTTTCTCTTCTCTTTTTAACCCTTTGATATCTTTCATTCTGTTTACATCATAACTCCCAAATATAGCTTTACTGTTTTTCAATTCATTCATCCAATTTTAAATGCATGCACTTGCTACTTGTGCTCTTCTTGAACTTACTTAAAATACAGGCTAGTGCAAAGTTGACACAGAACATGCAACTTGTCGGTATACACTTTTACCAATTATGTCTCTAAATAATTGTCCATCCCTTCTCTTTTTCTGCAAAGCTTTCAATTGCATGCACTTATTAGGTGAATATTGTCACACCTAAGATGTAACTAGGGACAACTACAAGAGAAATCTCTGATAACAGAATAATACTTTATATGAATTTCTTTTTTGGGCCTAATTACCTCACGTCATGTGTGTATGTAGAATTAGAATATAAGTGGAAAAATAATAAGTAAAGTTAGTTATAGTTAGAATATGAAAATTGTATAAATATAAGGATTTAGATATTCTCTATTTTATTTTTAAAATGTATATCTAAAGCGTAGTCACTAAAAGAGAGATATACAAATAACATGAATTCCATAAATCTATAGTAAAACAATTTTCAACCTTATTTATAATAATAATAACAGTAAATTATTTTGATATCCTTGAAATTTTAATGAATTTACACAAACAATCTCTCATTTTTTAACCTACACAAATCACCCCTAATTATATACATACATTATATTGATTTTCTCTGTCGAAGAGATAAGTATAATTTTTTAAACAAAAAATAGTAACGAATGTAATTAAGTCAAACAAAATATGGTATATTGTTAAGACAAATTCAAATAGTATAAAGATTCGTTCATTATTTTTGGTTCCTTATAAATTGTATCAACAATTCTAAAGAGATGTTTAAATCACTTTTATACTGTATTTCAACTAATCAAAATAATGAATAGACATTGATTTTTATACTATTTAGATTTGTCTTTACGATATATTCTATTTTGTTTAACTTAATTACACTCGTTATAATTATTTGTTTAAAAAATTACATTTATCTCTCATAATACAAGGACATCAATGTAATGTATGTATATAATTAGAAATGATCTATGCATAATTAAAAAAGGGAGAGGTGATTTATATAGTTTCAATAAAACCCATAGGATATTAGTGTAATAATAATAATAATTAAATAGTACAAGAATACTCAACCCACTAGATAATAATAATATTAAGTAAATAACAATTGCAAGTATTATTATGTGATCTCGGGAGTCTAGACTATAAATATCTTCAACTAGATTATTAGAAGTAATCTTATTTGAATCAGAGCATTCATATTATAATGAGATTAACTTTTTAACAAAGATCTTTCTTTTTTGCATGCCCAAAACTCAAAGTCAATGTCTTATTTAAGAGAAATTGCACATATACTTCATAAATTAATCAACACATTGGTCTTACAAGTATTATATATCATCATATGATAGTACAATCTCGCATCATTTTCTTATTCTGGTTCCAGGGATTTTTCGTGGACAATTATCAATGCTAGACTTTATATGTTTGGTGATGAAAAAATAATTTTTGCAACTGATCTGTTTGTATAATACAAGAAGAGAGAATAATTTATATGTTTTTCCGTTAGAAAAAGGACAACTTTAATTGTTCTTCTTCATCCTTACTTTGCCATGAATTAAACCTAATTATATTATTTGAATATTGATCGAATCACCTCACCTCTCAGCTTAATTGGTTGCCACTATTTTAGTATGTTACTTATAATTATTTTCTTTTACATATATGAACAAATTAAGCTCACATGGGCCTTGCAATTAGTTCAAGAAAGTTATAAGGAAATGAAAGTTCTTAAAAACAAACAAAACTACATTTCAAGCCATATGGCAAAGGCTATATATGTCTTCTATTGATGATTCTCCTGTTCCATTTTAAACTATGGGTTGGTACATATATAAGGTTAAAATATGCAGTACGATTCTTCTGCAGTATAGTCTTACAAATGGTATAACCGTACGACCAAAAAAGCCTTAAAATAGGGACACTGTCTGTCTTCAAGTATGTAGCAGATGACAAGCAGTGTGGACTTCAATAGTTCAACGAGTTTTGAAGGCAAATGCAAAAACAATATTTATTCAAATCATATCATATTCCATCCCATATATTATTTTCAAGTTAGTATCATCTTTATTAATAGAAAAACAAGTATTTTAAAAAACCAAAGGAATTATAACTTTTAATGATATATTTATCATTTTAATTACAATTTTGTCACTAAAACAAAAGGGAGAAATATGCATGTCCATTGTTTTCTAATGGGGAGAATCCTTGTCCATTGTTTTCTACTCTCCTTTTCTAAAATAATTAATGCATGTCCCTTTGGTTTTCATTTTAGTTTTGGAGTGATCAAATTAGGTAATAATATTGTGGAAAGGGGTTATAGTAAAATAACATTTTGCAACACTAATTATCGCACTCGTTAAATAACTTAAGATCAATGAGCTAATATATGATCAAGGACAAGCAAGTGAACTAAACTTGCTGGTTTTCTTTTTAGAACAACGGCTTACCTAATTAAAGAAGTGATGATGGATAGTTTGAAACTTTGAATCCCATGCATGTATGATGGAGACCTAAGTCTAAGTCTTAATTTCTGCTGCATATTACATACTTTAAAGCTAGACGACAAAGGGTTTGAATTGAGTTGCGTAAGTACTATATTAGAGTTTTTAAGTGTTTAAAAAAGATTTTATTTAAGGCAAAATAGCATTCGAAAATGTTGATATTTTGAAAAGATAACCTTTTGTGTTTTGTAGGAATACTTTCTTTTATCGACAAATATTAATATATTAATATTTTGTTGTAAGTAAAACTCGAATTTATAATCCTTTCATTTTATTTTTTATACCATTCACTCTAACCAGAGGCGGTTCTTCACAGGAGCAGGTGGGGGCAGCTACTCCCCTGAATTTTTTTAAATTCTTTTACATAATTTTTTTGAAACTTTTTTAATATATTAACTTTGCATAATTTAATAAAAAAAATTAGTTTATCCCATAAGTGAGTGATTAAATTAAAACCTAATTTATCATTTTTAGACAATAGGTATGATTGACAAACAATTTTGTTATTTGTTCATGTTGTAACATAAAGCCACACAACATTATAGGCTTATAGCAACAACTAAAAATATGAATATTGTACCATTGAGAGTGCCTTTTTTACATGTGTTTTTGTTATAAAAAAATTGTTACATGATTCTCATCATCACTCATAAACTTATAGTGTTTGTAAGTTATTTCTACAAATATTTTCTGTGTTCTATATGATAATTTAATATTGAGATATCATTATTTCATATTGGAGTGTAGTTATAGACATTCTTGATATATTATGAATTTACGATATAACATAATTGATTCAATCATTAATCATGATGAATTTCTTACTCACAACGCGATGTTTTATATTGAAAAAGGAAATAAATGAAACTTTTATCTTTGATTCAATCATCAATAAATTTAAGTCTTTAAAAGAACGAAAAACGACACTTAAAATCAATGTATATTTTATAAAACATATTTAGTTGTTAATTAATATTATTTAGAGTTAATATATTAAATTAAAACTTTAAAACAATTGTATATATTTATTTATGTTTTATTGTTAATCAATTAATTTTAATTATAAACTATAATTAAATATTATTGCTTCCTCTAAACTATAGATCAAGATCTGTCACTGACTCTAACAATCAAACAATCGTATGACTTCTTGTTGATAGGAAACACTTGATGACTGCTTCATTTTTTTTATCAGTAATAAAAAATTTATTAATCAAGAGATAAAAAAATTAAGAGAACAAATGATACTGCTTCATTAATTGCCATTAATTTTTTATGGGCAAGAAGACAATTATGCAGTTGCCATTAATTTTTTATGGGCAAAAAGACAATTATATTAGATGTACTTAAATATATAAAATATTGCAATAATGAGATAAAAATAATTAGTTGTCATTACTATTATTGATGACCTTATATGTAACACATTCTTCAATTTCGTCACACTGCACCTTCTAGAACTGTGATGATGCCTTTCTTGAGGGCAATGTGTAACTGTTATCCTATTAGTCCTTTCACCTGTCTCTAATTAGTTGTTATTATTTCTAATCAAAGTCAAGTCCAAAAGAAAATTCTTCTATTCATTTTTTCCTCCGATTTATGTGGTGCTTTCTGTGGCTGGGATCTAGAGTGTTGTGAAAGACCCAACTGGTTAAAAATTATTAGTTTGGTTAACTTATTTAATTGTTGCACATAGAATTAAAATTAGTTAAAAATCAGTTTAACTCATGGAATTACCCTGCAATCTAATTGTGGTATGTGTGATTTTTAAAATTTGTTATTGTTTCTAAACTGCAATGAATGAAAATTAAACTTAGATTTGGACTAAGGTAGGGGACATGAGGCTAGTGGTAGATGAAATAATAAGTTTAACTACACCTATTAATATTTAATGCACATATTTTATATTATTAATAATAGTATAAAATTAGTTGTTTAAATCATGATGAATCTCTCAAACATATTTTTATTCTTGTGATTTTGATGCTTCTGTATTGAAAGAATTTTATTCTTGGCATCAGGTTTCATCTTCGATATCAAGCTCATTATTAGATTGGTGGCATTTGCATGATTTATTGTATACTAACGCAAAACTTTCCGAATTGTGGAGATGTTTTGATTTTTGTTGTTTGGTCTACTTGGATAATGAAGAATTATATATTATTTTTAGATAAGGCAATAAGTTATGTATATATTATGGATTTGATCAAAACTAGATCTTAGACTTGGTTTCTGACTAAGATAATTTCAACTTTTTTTAGTTTTTTTATAAAATTGGTGTAATAATTCAAAAACTTGTTCATGTTAGCTACTAAAAAGATCAATTCATGATATTTCTCTTGCATTTGGTTGACACCCCTTTTATTGATTTTAATATATTGTGCTTATAAAAAAATAATAAATCCAACAAAAGTTCTCAGCATGAAATATAACCGAATCAGGATCTTCTGTCCCGAAATTTTCCCGTCCTCATGTCCCTAGCCAATCATATCTCACCAAATCACATAAAAATGTTATATTATATTTTTTTAATTTCCTTTTTTAGTATGTGTCAAATTTTCATTGGATTGAGACACAAAAAAAATGGGACAACTGATCCTCATTCAATATAACCCTAAGTAGTAGACCTGTCCAGATATTTCTTCATAGAGAACCAAAACATCCTACAAATATAGTGAGAGCTAGTCCATGATAATAATCAAAGTTGTTTGTCTTTTTTTAAGAGAAAAGTTGTTTATCATGTGTTTACACATTGACTTATTATTCAATTTATGAAAAGATAAAACATTATGCACCATTAGTTGTCTCACATTAATAGAAATCTTTTGAAATTCTTGAGTGATGAAAGACGTGTTTCCTGTTAAGCAACATATAAACGTGCACAGATATAATGATAGCTTTTCTTAAGAATCCACCCACTATATATCTATGATTAACTCTCTTTATGGTAAGTGCAAAAAGTTAGAGATTGCCATTGTTCCTTTCTTCCATCTCCATAGCTTGTGTGGGTTAGAATGATTTATATCCCAAAAGCCTAGGTTAGTAATCATGTGTGAGGGAGATATATTTCATATCAAAGGGCGAATGGGCAAACTGAAAAAAATATATAAGTTGATATATCTATAAATCTAATGTTTTAATATCTGAACATGTAGTGTCCGACCCACTAATGTGTTTCATTCACTTACTCCATTGTTAAAGATGCCACAACCATTTGCTGCCTATGTCACTAATAGTGTTGGAGAAGACTATTGTTAATAGATCTCAGTGTGTGGTCCCATGTATTAAAGTACCACTAGCAAGGGAGAATATATATGTAGAGGAAGATTATTAGGAAACAAATTGAGGAAGAATGAACTAAATGAGGAACTACACTTTTCAATTTTAGTTTGCAACTGTACTTGTGTGGTCTTAATATTGCTGCCATAAGCATATATAGATGGATGGACTATAAACATAATATCAGAGGTTTTAAGTTATATAGTATCTAATCTCATCACTCAAATCCATGATTTGCCCCTATCACATTAAGTATGTGTTTAGTATAGATTATATTTTTATTAAACAAGAGATAAAGCAATTATGAGAACAAGTACTACTCATATCCACACAATCTCTATAGTTAATAAAGAGTTAGACAATTTAAAGGGTGTCTTACCCAATCAACAAAAGAATAAGAGAACAAAGAGGGTAAAAACATTGAAAAGGCTCCAGGAATTCAAAAAAAAAAAGCTTCACACATCATCTAGGTGGAACCTCATATTATAAAAAATGACTTTGTTCCTTATGTGCCAAATGGTCCAAATAGTGGCAAATCAGAGAGTCATCCACCAATGTTGTTTCTTGTTATTCAACCTTATGACATTTTCATGGAGTGAGAAAAAAGTCTTGACATCATTATGGATAGATAATAGAAGTTAACTCAAAGCAAGAATAAAGCTTTCGCCAAATAAAATAAGATATATAACAAGTGACTAGTAGATTCCTCCAACTCATCACAAAGAGAACAAAGAGTGGTCTTGAGCACCTAATCGACCTTTTTGAGCAAGGTTCACTTTAGTTGGGACCCATCTAGGGAAATTTTCCAAACTAAGCACTTCATGTTAGTTGGAACATTACAATCCCAAAGTCTTTTGATAAAAGAAAGTATGTCGCATCCTTCCACCTTTTGCAGAGTTTGATAAGCATTCCTAATCGAGTATTGCACACTCTTATCATGAATCCAAGCCCAAGTATCAGCAATATGTTGATTAGGCATAGAACCGTTGATGTGTCTTAGAAGTTCATGATATTCCTTTTCCTCCCAAGCGAACAAGTCCCTTCTCCATCTCAAACTCCAAGACCACACCCCATTACTCCATGCACCCAAGGAATCAATAGTTGCATCTTTATCCAAAATCACGGGAAATAATCTAGCAAATAAAATTTTGAGGGTATCTCTCCCCACACATAAATCAGTACATAATTTAATAGAAGAGTCACTCCCTAAAGACTTTTGGATTCCATCACTTACCCATCCACCACCTATTCCTTCTCTTTTCTAACTAAGACTACCTAATTCCTTCCACCAAGAGGAACCTCTCCTAAAACACTCTAAAGCACCCTCCCCTCCACACCTCAGAAACCCATCCTCATAGCTCAACTTTAAGACTTTCACCCACATAGAATCTCCCTCTCATAACAATTTACATCTCCATTTATCTAACAAAACTAAGTTAAACTATGAGTTTATAATCTGTTTATGTGTGAGTACCTTAGCTAAAAATTGAATATAAACTAATATATTTTGTTTAAGTAAAGTGGAAATATTGTTTTTTACATAGTAAATTACAGAAAATCGTATGAGATTATTTGTTTATGTTATGATTATTTTGATTGTTTTTACACTAATTTTTAATATTAACCCTCATATATATTTTTACTATAAATTTTTAATAGTGTATAACAGATGCTAAAAAATACAATATAAAAATCAATATTAACATAACATTTAAATAAATAGAAGTTGCTAAACTTGAATTACACAATTCACAAAATAAATAATACAAATATCAAATTTTATACAAAAGTTTTTATAAGTTATGGTAACAATGTGAAGATTTATGGAGTTTGGTGGAAAAGTAAAATAGAGGAGGGAGAGAAAGTTATGATGGGGTAAAATGAGAAATGGAAAATGAAAAAAATAAACTAACCAAAAATAAATCAACCCATAATTTTAGAGGTTCTACTTTTGGCTTATTTTAAAAAAATGAAATTTATAATTTCATTTTGTTGCCAAATATACATAGCTTACCTTTTAAGCTTATTTTTCAAAAAAAGAACCAAAATCTCAAAAACATAAGCCTTACTTTTTTATAGTATGAGGATAACTTCTAAGTTGATTTATCAATACTTGCAGTAGAAAACTAGATAACCAAACAACCTGTACTATCTACATGGCAAAGATAACATATGCAGATTCATACATGAAACATCAATTATATGCCATCAGTGATAATTTTGTTGTTACAAACTCTTAAATGTGAACTATATATGTCCTTAACTTTAGTTGATATTTTTCACTTGATAAATTTAACAGCAACCATACTCTAGATGGGAAAAATGTGTGTACATATATGTTGGTTTTAATGCAGTGTCTGCCTACTACCGTACCAATTCATGAAGACATGAACAAAGCTAAAGTTGTCGTTTTCAATTGAGTTCATTGTTTTCTTCTGTTTGCACTATAACAGGTGCTGCTGTTTGTCTAAGATACTTAACCCCACAAATCTCTTTTTCAACTTTTTGTTGACAGTGAGAACTATGCAGAAAGAGCAGCCCCCACAGTTCATATACAGACATAGAACCTTTTCATATTTTCTTTTATATATACATGATTGGACCTAAAATTGCCTTGTGATGCTTAATTAATGAAGAAAGCATCTCCACTCCTTTTTTCTTTACCTGCCAAATTTCATTCAATCCTTACATAATTCTAGGCACTGATGGATCTGTAATTTTTTGTCTTGAAGCGCATTAAAAGTATATTATATTATTTTTAAATAATGTAAATAGGGCTAAAATATAATCATTTTGTGTGATTTTCATCTTCTAAATTACAAATATTTACAAAAATAGTCATTTTGTTAACTTTTCCTTCAAAACTCTAATGATGTTTCGTATATAGTAGATGTTGTCTAATGAATAAGAATCCTCTCTCCTTTAAAAAAAATCATCTTCAATATCAGAGAGAAGTTCTTATTTTTTTTTTAATGATAAAAATATCATTTTATCATAAATAAAAGGATAAAAGTATCAAATCATAATATCTTTTGTTTGCTATTTTATAGTAGTTGCTTCTCCAAGTGAATTCTTACTCGTTGTTTAATATAGCATTACATATGTTATTCTTAAGTGACGCCCAAATTTTAAAGGACAGCTTTGGCTTATCATCTTTTCTTTTGCGATAAATTTGTCTCGTTATTTTTATGTGCATTTTCATCTTTAAACTACATGATTGCTCAAAAATGATCATCCTCTCACTATACTTCATACAAATAATCACAATATAATAGTTTATGCAATGGCGGTAAGAAACATGCCTCTTGTGACATGAATGGATATATTATTTCATTGTTTGAATGACATAACTCTTGGATAAAGAGTCATCAATGAAATGTTAAGACTCTTGGAAAAGAGCCTACATATAGTGCTTGATGGAAGCACTATACTAACAAGAAAAAGGACCATAAACAAAAAGGACCATAAACATTGTCCCTATCTCTGCCCATAAAGATTGCTCTATCAACCATCACTTAAGGAAGAACATAATAAGAACGGGAAGGAGATAGAAAAGTTACTCTATAAACTAAGAACACCAAACAACAACTAAATGGAGGATCGTATCGCCATAGGGAAAGGTTAGTAATCTGTAACTATTCTTATGGATGTGAAAACTATGATTTCTTAAGATCCATTTACACATGACTTCCAAATAAAGTTTACATGTGGTATCAGAGCACTGTGTTGAAGAACTTATAGTTTTCCATTAATTTTAATTCGATCCTGAATGATGTTTTAAAATGTGTTCTTGAATGTTTAAAGAACTTCACTATATTTATTTCCGCTGCATCATAGTAACAACTAATGAAAACAGAAACAAAATATTATATCTATTTTATTCTGCACGTTTCTCTTATACTGTATACTGCAGTTTAGTTATAACATAAATATATGTACAAAATGCTCTCTGTAACAGTATGTTTTATATACATACATTTTGTATATTCTGCACACCTGTTTTTACTGTACATGCATATATAAATATTTTCTATTGTCATGTTTTTTATTTTTACACTATATATACTGTAAAGGAAGGCAACAAATAAAAACCCTTTTATACAATAACATAAACTATCATATTATATATTGCAAAGAAACAGTGAAGAATTCAAATCTTTATGTTAATTAATTCCCAATTATATGATCATATTTCATTTGTTTGGAATTGTTGTATGATAGATTTGTTAATCACCAAAGTGATCAAATCTCTATGTTTATCTAATTCCACATTGTATGATCATATTTCATTTACTCATTAGTTTGATGCTATGAATGATATAACAATTATTTGTTTATGAGTAAATTGAAGTTCATTATTATAAGACAGTTAAGAATAACCCAAAGGTTGATTGTTTGTTCTTATAATCAATGAGCATGAATGTTGGTATTGTAAATGCATCATTAGTTATATTTATATATCCAAAGATAGTAAATGTTTCTAATTTATGCATGGATTATTGCCAAATTATATGAATTTTCTTTTAGTATCATCATGTCTAGTATGGTATATTGATGGATTACCCAAAGGTAGACATTAATATACACTTATGAAGTATTCTGAATTAAATGTAACTCAAAGCCTTAATGTTTTTTTTTGTTTGATTTCATTCATTACAGTACCTATTGCTTTGCATTCGCAATTCTCATATATTCCAACTTTCAATGGACTTAACTTCTCTGAATGGAGTGAACAAATCCAATTTTACCTTGGGGTAATGGATTTGGATTTATCACTTAGAGAAGATAAGCCAAGTGCTATTACCAATATAAGCACTGAAGAACATAAAGTTCATTACAGAAATTG
>NC_032026.1:7682369-7686154 GCF_001865875.1 Lupinus angustifolius | reverse complement strand
ATATGCCTCTTGTGACATGAATGAATATATTATTTCATTATTTGAATGACATAACTCTTGGATGAAGAGTCATCAATGAAATGTTAAGACTCTTGGAAAAGAGCCTATATATAGTGCTTGATGGAAGCACTATACTAACAAGAAAAAGGACCATAAACATTGTCCCTATCTCTGCCCATAAAGATTGCTCTATCAACCATCATTTAAGGAAGAACATAGTAAGAACGGGAAGGAGATAGAAAAGTTACTCTATAAACCAAGAACACCAAACAACAACTAAATGGAGGATCGTATCGCCATAGGGAAATGTTAGTAATCTGTAACTATTCTTATGGATGTGAAAACTATGATTTCTTAAGATCCATTTATACATGACTTCAAATAAAGTTTACAATGGCAACCACATATTCTAGAATTAAACTTAAAATATGTGATATATGATATGTAGTGTGATATTTTATGTGTCATTCTCATGTGATATTAAACATTATAGAGTACAATTTTGCTTGTTGATCTTTTACAATTGTACAAAAGTCATTGTCATATTATTATATTTAATAAAATTACACATTTATAAAAATATATTTAATTAAAAAATATAAATTATAAATAATATTCAAAGAAAATTTAATAATTATTTAAAAACATTTTGATTTTCTTTAAGAAATATTATCATCAAATCAACCTAATCATATGTGTAAATTATATTATTATTATTATTAGATAAATCACAAATTATAAAATAAAGAATTGTGATTTACTGTTCAACACAATACTATTTTTTCATTTATTTTGTCGTTTGTCTTCCTTTATGAGCATGCACTTGTTCGTCGTTGACGTGCACTATAGAATGGGTGTTTCACATTCAATTATAGAAGATAGGTTGTTATTACATATTATATTTTTATAAAATATATTAAAAGGATGATCATTCTTACATAATCTTATAATATAATTAGAGGATGGTAAAAGGACAAACAATTTGTACACTGAGTTCTACACAAATGAAATTGATAGAGACCAAAATGGCACTTTATAATTCTTGGTGTCACATACCAATGCTAATGACATGTGTAATATTATGTTTATCACATAATGATCAACTTCTACACAACTTAGAAATATGTATAATATGATTCCGACATCTCCCAAATAATTGAAATGAACATTATATTTTTTGCGTTTAAAACATAGAAAACTCTCTGTATGTTAAAATATGAACTTTAAACAAGAGTTATATATCACAACTAACAATAAACCAAAAACTAGAGTTATATACTTATGATTAGAGAACGATATTAGCACATGGTTTGTTCATATTAAATTGATACTCTCACTAATTGCATGGACCAATATATATCCTTACTTTATTTTATTAAACAACTTAATTATTAAAACAAAACAATTTTTTTTGGTTATCAAAAGTTTGTCTTGCTCCTATTGATTAGTTTGATGATTTGATTTTTATTGAAGAAATTATTTATTATTTTTAATTAAATGTAATGAATAGCAAAGAGAACTCATTGACCGTGAACATGCTTCTTACTTCAAGGGCATAAAAGAAGATATGACAAGAGTGCATTGTTAGTAAATCAACTTTTCATATGCACCAACACCACTCATAACCAAAATATTAAAATTTCCTAAATTTTATATGATTAATAAAAGCATTTACAAGTAATTATTTCAATTTAATTAAATTGGATCAATAAGAAAAATATATGCCCATAATCAGTATCATTCCTTATCCCATAATCAGTATCATTCCTTGTGCCATAAACTAGGAATGGTCAGAAAAATTCTTAAAAATTAAGCAAAAAGAAACATAAGATGGGGATGTAACTGATCAATTGCAATTCATAAATTTCTAACATCAAAATAATTTAAGACTCTTAATTTTAACATAAAAAGCCCACCCCTGAGACCCAAATTTAATAGACAAGGTCTATGCAAATTGGTTTGGGCCTTTTGAGCATGTGTTTAGGAAACTAATTATTCGGAGGAAATTAAAGTGTATATGGTATATGGTTTTCTAACACTTGTTAATTAATTGGTAACCAAAGAATAAAGTTCTCGCAAATAAAAATATGGGAAACATATTTGTTGGGGCACCAACAGGTACCGACATGGTATTTTAATTTTTTTGGTTTTTAGCATCACATAAATTTGAAGCACAAAAATGCATAAAATAAAATTTGGATCTTTTTTTGAATTTTATAATATTATTGGTTCTTGAATTTTATATTATTTTTTCAAGAGTGAGATATAAATAACAAAAAGTTGATAGTTATGATATTGTTAGGAGAAAATTTTATCAATCGTAGGAGATTCAATGAATTTTAATTACCATTACATGCATATTTATCAGAATCACATGATTCATTTTATAAATAGAGAATTTTGTGATGGGGTAGAGCATCCAATCTTCAACGCAAGTGTTGATAGTAACTTGGAGAGTGGTGTAGAGGGTTGTGTGAGTGTAACCATTCCCTTTAACTCTTGGGTGGAACTTGACTTTGTAGAGTGATAATAAAAACTTGTAATCTTGTTTGAAATAGTGAATACTTTTGTTGAAGAATTTCTATGGAGGAAGATTAAGGGTCTAACTATGTTAAATTTTGTGTCATATTACTTTATGTGTGTATTTCAATATTTTTATCCTTGATGTGTGTGATTCTATCAACATATTGTTGGAAATAGAATATCAAAATGTAGAAATTCAACAGAAAATATAATGAGAAGTAGAAAACGAGATAGATGACACACATTATTTATGTGGAGAAAACCCTTAAAATAGGTAGAGGGAGGGAAACTCCATAAGCAAAGCAAAGATATCGTATACTAAATTATCATATCATATCCCAAGATATATTAATATAATAAATTTATCATGCCCAATATCCAAGTTTTTCCTCCTTAAACCTATGAACGTGATTAATGTGGGTAGGTTAAACAATCAAAAGGGAATTTGAGAGAAAATCCAACAATTCTCCACCTTACTTCGGATTCCAAAAAGAATTGCATTTTCTTTTCACCGTAAGTATTGACGAGCAACCAAGTGTTACATGCACCCGTTAGAAATTATAAATTTCTAATTAAGATGAGCATCATATATTTGATACAATGATATTAGTTATTTATTTTTGGGTTACATTATAAGTGATCTAATTAGTGACACCCCTTAGATTTCTAAAAGGTTATAACGGATATGGGAACCCTATAAGTTAACTCATAGGAGATAAGGAGATAATGAGAACCCTATAAGTTAACACATCAGGAAGGTTATGGTCCCCAATATACCAAATCAAATTTAGTTTTCTCATCTCAACGCAAGTCCCAAGATGAATAAGAGATTTTGTTGAGGAATGCCATCATACCACAAAACCTCTTTCAGAAACGTGGATCAAAGGAGCACATCCAGGAACATGGATTCAGGTATGACACTACACCCTTTGATTCATATATGTGCGTGAGAATCATTAAATTCAAGATCCTAGGATTGGTATTTCACCAATCTTAAGGAATTTCTAACATCATGATTTAGTCACTAG
Organism: Lupinus angustifolius; assembly: GCF_001865875.1. NCBI lineage: Eukaryota > Viridiplantae > Streptophyta > Magnoliopsida > Fabales > Fabaceae > Lupinus > Lupinus angustifolius. The sequence goes on along the minus strand of NC_032026.1, from coordinate 7,682,603 downwards.
CTTCCACACGACATCCCCTTAAGGGTGTTTTTCCCTAATCTTGTAAGAACCCTAATTTTAATTTGGGGTTTATTGAATTCCGCTTCCGCTGTTATGTTATAAAGATTGGGAATTTAGGGTTTAATTTGGGAATTTATAAAATTAGATGTTACATAACTTTCACGATATATATATATATATATGAATCTATTTGTTTACCATTGTTGTTGTTACTGTGTTTCATATATATATATA
>NC_032026.1:7680959-7682269 GCF_001865875.1 Lupinus angustifolius | reverse complement strand
ATTATTTATGCGAATTGTGTTCGGCTCAAAGGAAGACACAATTTGGCCAAATAATAACATATCTGCGATGATAAATATGTAACAATTACAAAGTTTTTTTTCATGTGAATAATAGTCGCTTCAAAGAAAGGCTATTATTTGACAGAACTAATTGTTAATATTTGATCATTACATTGAGAGTACCACCTACAAATTAATTTCTCTGTCAAAAGACTAGAAATTTATGTTGTGCTAGGTATCTTTTGATGGGTCTATTATGTGAACATGTCTTGTTTTAAATATATTACATGACTTGTTTGTTTAGATTTGAACATGTTATTAATTCTTTGTTATATGGATTTTGTGTCTTTTACCAATGCTGCAAATTTTTCTGCTCAAATCAGTAACATCCCACTGCTGAATGGGACAAACTTTAAGGTCTGGAAGGAAGCCGTAGAAATCATTCTCGGCTGTATGGATTTGGATCTGGCACTTCGTGTGGAGAAACCCATTTCCACTGCGGAAAACCTCGATGAGGCTAAAATTGAGAAATGGGAACGCACAAACCGAATGTGCTTGATGATCATGAAACGCTCTATTCCAGATGCGTTTCGGGGCTCTATATCTGAGGGTGAAAGTGCAAGGAAGTTCCTTGAAGAAATAGAACAATTCTTTGCCAAGAATGAAAAGGCGGAGACGAGTAGCCGTTTGGCTAAACTCATCTCCATGAAGTATAAATGCAAAGGGAACATAAGGGAGTACATTATGGAGATGTGTAATCTCGCATCAAAACTCAAGGCACTTAAGTTAGAGCTTGGTGATGACCTACTCATGCACTTGGTTTTGATCTCTCTTCCTGCACACCTTAGGCAATTCAAAGTGAGTTATAACACTCAGAATGGCAAATGATCCCTTAATGAGCTCATATCTCACTGTGTGCAAGAGGAAGAGAGGCTGAAAAGAGATAAGACTGAAAGTGCTCACTTGGCTATGACCCCTCAAAATAAGAAAAGAAAGAGCAATAAGGGTGTTGCGAAAGGGCATTAGTGTCACTATGCAGGATTGCATGTGGAGCTGACAGCCAAGTGATGATGAGAGATTCATCTTTGTGGGCGATGGCAAAAGGGTTGCAGTTGAGGCTATTGGAACATTTAGATTATGTTTAAGAACTAGTTTTCATTTGGATTTATTTGAGACGTTTGTTGTACCGTCTTTTAGGTGGAATTTAATTAGTGTTTCCAGCTTGGACAAATTTGGTTTTTCTTGTTCTTTTGGAAATAATAAAGTTAGTCTCTATCAAAATTCAAATGTTGTTGGTTATGGTTCTTTAA
>NC_032026.1:7675755-7680859 GCF_001865875.1 Lupinus angustifolius | reverse complement strand
AGTCAATGGTATGCAAATTAAAGAAATCCATTTATGGCCTTAAACAAGCTTCTCGTCATTGGAATCACAAATTTCATCAAGCTATTATCTCGTATGGTTTTGAGGCAAATAAAGTTGATGATTGTGTGTACCATAAGTTCAGTGGGAATAAATTTATATGTCGATGATATACTGCTTGCTAGCAGTGATATGAGATTATTGCATGAGACCAAGAGATTTCTAACGAAGAATTTCGAAATGAAAGATCTTGGGGAAGCTTCTTTTGTATTAGGTATTCGGATACTCAGAGATTGCTCTCAACGTATCTTAAGGTTATCACAAGAAAGCTATATAGATAAAGTCCTAGACAGATTTGGCATGAAAGACAGTAAACCAGGGGATACCTCTATAGCTAAGGGAGACAAGTTTAGTTTTGAACAGTGCCCAACAATGACCTTGAAAGATACGAGATGCAAAAGATTCCTTATGCATCTGCAGTAGGAAGTCTAATGTATGCTCAAGTTTGCACACGTCCCGACATAGCATTTGTTGTGGGATTTTTGGGCAGATACTAAAGTAATCCTGGAATGCATCATTGGAAGGCAGTCAAACGTGTTATGCGTTACTTGAAGAGAACAAATGAGTACATGCTCACTTATCGGAGGTCTGAGAATTTAGAGATCATTAGGTACCCTGACTCCGATTTTGTTGGATGTCTAGACAGTAGATACTCCACCACTGAATATAAGTTTGTATTGGCTGGAGGAGCTATCTATTGGAAGTCTGCGTAACAGACGCTTATAGCTCCTCCAACCATGGATGTAGAGTTCATGGCTTGTTTTGAAATATTAGACCATGGCATATGGTTGCAGAATTTTGTCACTGGCTTACGTGTGGTCGATGGTATTAAAAGACCATTGAGGATTTATTGTAACAACAAGTCCGCCGGTTCTTTACTCCAACAACAATAGGAGTTCTACAAAGTCAAAATTCATTGACATAAAGTTTCTTGTTGTTAAAGAAAGTGTTCAAAATGGACAAGTTTCCATAGAACATATAGGGACAAATTTTAGGCTAGCTGATCCACTAACTAAGGGTTTGATATCTAAAGTATTTCATGAGCATGTTGCTCATATGGGTATTGTTCCTTAGGGTACCTTAGTTCAGTGGGAGTCTATATATTTTATGTTTTGCTTTGGATATTATATACAATTTTTATGCATAATAAAGATGATGATTTGTTATTTCATTTTTTGAAATTGTACATTGTGTTGCAAATGAAAGACTTTGGATTGATCTCACTAAAGAATAAAGAAGGACCAGTTGGAAATAGACATGTTTGAGATCACATTGCATGAAATTTCCATGTCACTCATCCATATTTTATCTATGTCATTGAGTATATTAATATGGTGATCATCGTGATCGAGTCACACTTAAATGTGAGGAAAGTTGTGGTGGTTCCAGAGTTAATATATGAGATGGACCAGATTGTATTAAGGAGAAGTCTAAATGTAAATAACATACGGATGCGCGCCTAAAGAACCTGTGTTATAATTGTATCATGAAGATATGAAGCTCAAGTGGGAGATTGTTAGAAATTATAAATTTCTAATTAAGGTGAGCATCATATATTTGATACAATGATATTAGCTATTTATTTTCGGGATAAGTGATCTAATTACTAACACCCCTTAGATTTCTAAAAGATGATAACGGATATGGATATAATGGGTGGATACCCATCAGGTTAACCCATAGGGGATAATGGGAACCCTATAAGTTAACACATAAGGAAGGTTATGGTCCCCAATACACCAAATCAAAATTCAGTTTTCTCCTCTCCCCGTCAGAGTGAACACGCAAGTCCCAAGAAGAATCATGGATTTGATTGAGGAAGGTCATCATACCACAAAACCACTTTAAAAAACGTAGATCAAAGGAGCACATCCAGGAACATGGATTCATGTATGACAATGCACTCTTTAATTCATATATGTGCGTGAGAATCATGAAATTCAAGATCCTATGATTGGTATTTCACCAATCATAGGGAATTTCCAACATTTTCTACTTGGAGCTTGATAATTTTTTTGTTACTATGTACCTAGTTAATATCAAAGATATTATCCTCTTACATTTTTGGAGTCATCAATTAGATATTTTGTTTTCCAATGAATATAAGATCATGCAAGCATTTTAGAATACCATTTTTGTTTTCCTAGCATTTCTAAGGATTACTTTAACTACCAATGAGATGATTGATACAATAACCTCTTCAAAGTTATCACATCATGGCTCAATTATTTTTTCTAAGTCAATCTATATTTACCTAATAATAGTAGCCAATGTAATTAGAAAAAAAAAATACAAAATACACTAGTTCCTTTGTTATTTGTTTCATTCATATGTATTGTTGAAAGTTGAAAATAATTAACTAGATGTATTTTATTTTTATCATTAACTTCTACATAGAAGTGATTATATATTTTTTAATTTATTTAGACTTTATATTCAAGCTTATAAGAGAAATTTTATTATAGTGGATAAGATGGACATATGAATTATTTTAGTGGAAAGAACCATGTGTTATATTAGTTGTTGAGAAAAAAAGAATTTTATAAGTTAGGTGGAAGTGGAGGACCATATGTCATCAAGTTTCAACAAATGCTTTAATGAATATGGGGTGTTGATTAATTGTTATTTTTATTTTTTAAACTGAAGCGTATTATATTATTTTTGCAGGTTTTTAACATTGTAAAGTTGTAATGGATGTGTGCAAAAGATATCAAAGAGACATGCACATTTTAAGTTGAAATGGTGTATTGACTTGGTTTTTTAATGTCTTTCCCATTCCAATCAAATATTTGTGGAAGAATATCAGGTGGGCATTCTAGAAAAATGTTAGATTCAGTTTATTCCTAAACCAACTTCAAACATTTTGCACAACATTTTCACCTACCTTTCTAACTTTTTTTTCTTCAAGTTTGTTGTTGATAATCATATTCACAAAAGCTTACTCTAAAAAGACTGAAACCACTTTCCTTTGGTGCACGATAGATGTTATTGTGTTGTTATTCAAGAGGTTAAATCTTTTGGTTACTATAAAATATATGTGAAATAGAAGTAACTTTGGAGAATGAGTTGCAATAAGTTTTCTTTGCAATTAAAGAAATGTTTACAAATCAAGAGAGTGATAACTAAAATCAAGGAGTCACATATGTCTTCTTCAATTGTTCACTATAATAAGTACACATACTAAGGAGTCTTATGCTGAAGAAAATATAACATAAAGAAAATACCACTAACATTTATCATTATTATAACATTCTTCTCATTCACTAAAAAACTTCATATATATGTTATTTTCATCAATTGTTTAGTTTTAACTTAAGCATGTTCAATTGTTGCAACTTCTTATAGGTACATGTTTATTAGTATTTATCATTATGATTATAATATCAAGTTAAAGAAGAAAAAATATATTTAGAAACAAGAGGAGATTTATGCAACATCAATGAGTGGCAAAATCACGAGATTTGACTTTGCAGATGGAATTTTTTTGAGTTAGTGAGAAAAATATTATTATGATAAATGTTAGTAGTCTTTCTTTCATGTTGTATTTGCTTTGCGCATTAATTATTGTAATGATATTAATAAGTTCTTCAAAGACAAATTATAATCAAATTTTATCATTCCAAGAATTCAAGTAGTGTTTATAATATGTAAATATTGGGAACTTAGTACCAAGCAATGAGAATATGGGTTGACACGTACGGAAGTGTCTGTCAACACGCTAGGTAATTAATTAATTTGTGCAATCATTATTACAAAAATAAAAAAATGTAATTGAAAAACATTTTATGACAACCTTACATATTACGTTGATAAATTTATTTCACTAATTTTACCCAAATCATAAACTTCACTTACAAAAATAATTGCGAGTAACTCAATTATTTGAATGTTCAATTTATTTTTTTACAATTATATCAATCGAATAAAATCAACTGCAAATTACAATATTTAGTATAAAATATTATATTTGACATTTATAGTATACATATTACACGTTACAAACAATAGGAAAATGAGTTGACATACACGAAAGTGTCTGTCAACAGTGATAATAAGTTTCAAAGTGCTTGCGTAATAATGCCTTCAAACACCTTAATTGTATAAGCATTGCTAACGCATGTTTCGAAACACAATAAGTTATTCATTATAAGAGGTTATGTCATAAGTTCTTTATATGATAAGCGCTTATAACGAAATTTTAGTTGAAGTATTATGATTTTCTCATTGATTATGACCCTTAATTGGTCATGTATTTATACAAGGAAAGAACATTTCAAGAAGCTTACTAACCAAATTAACAACCTTACTTGTAAAGCAAGTAACTCAACTAACTTATAGAATATTAGCCTAACTTAACTAAAAATGAATTAATTCTGATATTTATGATTATAACTTGGGAATTAAGAGAGGATTAGCCCAATGGGCTTGATGATTTTTCAAGGGGAGCTTGAGTGGTTTGTGTATTGAGTGCTCTGCCTTGTTGCTCTGTTTTGTGGCCTTGTTGTGGCCTTGCTCGTGGCCTAGTTGCCCTGGCCTGGCCTTGCTCGTGGTCTGGTTGTCCATGGCTTGTTTGGTCTGGCCTTGTGTTGGTTAGGTAGATGAGTCTCCCAACCAGTCTTCTGTAAGCAGCAGGATCTGTGTATGGTGTTGAGTCATCTTGATGTAGTTTGGTGGTCTTGACGATAGGTGTTGGTGCTGGTTTGTAGACCAAGAATCCTGTATCAGACAATAGATCCAAAGCATACTTCCTTTGGCATAGAACTATACCTGCATTTGACCTTGAAACTTCCAATCCAAGAAAATACTTTATAATACCAAGATCTTTAATTCTAAACTGTGTGTGCAAACAATTTTTAACAAGTTGTATCTCATCATGGTTGTTGCCAGCCAAGACTAGGTCATCAACATATATTAATAAAGCTTTAAAGTGCATATGAGAAGCTTTAGTAAACAAAGAATGGTCATGATGGGACTGTGTGTATCCCAAAGAGGTAAGGGTCTTGGTTAGCCTATGAAACCACTCTCTGCCTGCTTGTTTTAGTCCATA
>NC_032026.1:7673975-7675655 GCF_001865875.1 Lupinus angustifolius | reverse complement strand
AGTTTGACCACTGGTGCAAAGGTTGCTAGGTAGTTTATACCTTCAGTTTGGTTCTAACCTTTGGCCACTAACCTGGCCTTGTACCTCTCTATAGAGCCATCTGCTTTGTACTTAATTTTATAGACCCATTTGGATCCAATGGGTATCTTATCTATATGAAGGTCAACAAGACTCCAAGTCTTGTTTACTTCGAGAGCATTTAACTCTTCCTACATTGCCTTGATCCAATGCTCTGACTTGATGGCTTGGTGATAAAATCTGGGTTCAGTGGTGGTTGTAATGGAGAGGACATGACCAAGGTGTGTAGGTGAGATTGCTTTGTATGATAAGACAGATGATAGAGGGTATTGAATATATTTTTGAGCAGCCAGAGGTTTGTGAGTGGTGAAGGTTGTTAGATTGCAATGGAAATCCTGCAAATAGGTAGGTGTTTGTTTTGTTCGAGTGGATCTCCTAAGGTTCTGGCTTGGTGAGTCATTGTTGCCAGAGTCATGTGCTGATAAGTTGGGGTCACTAGTGTCCTCAAGCCTTGTGCAGGCAGGGTCACTTGATGGAGCAGTATAGTGGTCAATCTGTTCTAAGAAGCCTAAGTTGCTTTCTGTGGTGTCTTGCACCGAGTCAGTGTTCAAGGGTTTATAGGGAAAGATATGCTCATGGAAGACTACATTCCAAGAGATGAATATTTCTCTGTTGTGCAGATCAAAGAGTATATATCCCTTTGTGCCCTGTTTGTGCCCCAAATAGACACACTTTCTTGCCCTTGGATCAAGTTTTGACCTATGTTGGGCAAGGGTGGAGGCAAAGGACAAACAACCAAAGACCCTTAGTTCTTGAAGGTCAGGAATCTTACTGTGTAGTAGCTCATATGGAGACTTGTCCTGAAGGCTATGGTTGGGTAACCTATTTATTAGGTGACAAGCATGTTGCACAGCAAATGACCAAAATGATTTAGGTAATTTAGACTGGAAAATGAGGATCCTAGTAATGTTTAGGAGGTGTCTGTGCTTTCTTTCAACCACATAGTTTTGTTGAGGTGCCTCCACACAAGATGTTTGGTGTAGGATGCCATGATCTTTGTAAAGATTAGGCACATTAAATTCTAGGCCATTATCACTCCTTATAGACTTGATGGTTTTGTCATACTAGGTTTTGATCAGTTTTATGAAGGCCTGAATAAGGTCTCTCACTTCAGATTTGGCTTTCATGAGAAAGAGCCAGGTATGCCTAGTGTGGTCATCCATAATGGTTAGGAAATATCTATATCCTTGTGTAGAGGTATGTGTTATTGGTCCCCATATGTCCATATGTATGAAATCAAAGGCATGCTCACATTTGTTCATGTTGTTAGGGAAGGGCAGCCTAGTTTGTTTGCCAAAGTGACAAAGATCACACACATTATTATCATCAAAATTAACATATGAACAGGTTTTGCATATTGAATTTAAGGTAGTCATGGAAGGGTGTCCCAACCTAAAGTGCCATAGATCAAAAAAAGGAACAGAATCCAAAGTATTTACATTGTATATTTCACTATCATATCTAGTAGTACTCTTAAGCATATAAAGGCCATTTCTCACTTAAGCATGCCCAATCATCTTCAAGGTAATTGTATCCTGAATTGAGCAATGTGAGTTGTCAAATATTAGCTTACAATGTAATGAGTTAGCAAGTTTATGCACA
>NC_032026.1:7624947-7673875 GCF_001865875.1 Lupinus angustifolius | reverse complement strand
CTGATTGTTGATGGTTTTCTTGATCCTGCTTTTCTTGATCTGTGCCATTTGGATCTATGGTTAGCTGATTGACATTGTGATTAATACTTTTTTTTCCCATACTTATGAGTAGTGTTGCTAGTTGCTCACATTGTTCTGCACTAAAGTTGAGTCTATTGGTTTCTGAGTTATTGACTTGTGATTCATCATTGCCAATTTTCTGATCATATGTTGTTGTAGTATTGATGACACCTGCTTCTTGCCTAGTTTTTCCTTGTTGGAAGTTTGGTGGAAATCCATGTTTGAAGTAACATGTTTCCATTGTATGTCTTTCCCTTCCACAGAAGGTGCAGACCTTGAGTCCATTTCCACCACTTCTTTGTCCATTGTATCCTCTTCCAGGAGATCTTCCTCTGCCTTGTGTAAAACCACTTCTTTGTTCATTTGGCCTTCCTCTCCATTGTTGTCCACCATTGTTCCTGTTAGGTGCTTTTTCGTTTACAAAGTTCAGAAGTGCCTTAGGATTGTTTGGTCCACTGACTTGTCTTTCTTGTTGAAGGACAAGAGAGAAGATTTTGTTCATTTGGGGCAGAGGCTCCATGAGTAGAATTTGGCCCTTTGTTGCATTGAATTCTTCATTCAATCCCTTTAGGAAACACACCACATACTCATTCTCTCTTTGACCTTTTATGATGTTAAACATTCCACATGTGCATTTTTTTTGGCAGAAGCAAGAGGAACATAAGCAAGAAGGTATTGGCCTTAGTGTCTCAAGGTCTTCCATAGAGTTTTCAGGTCTGTGAAATAGTTGGAGATTGCTCTGTCTCCTTGCTTGATTGAGTGCACTTCTTGCATTAGATCAGATAGCCTAAAGTAGTCTCCTTTGGAGAATCTTTCTTTGAGGTCAGTCCATAGCTCTTGAGCATTGTCAATATAGACTATGCTCTGTGAAATTGATTGTGTAAGGCTCCTTGTGATCTATGAAACAACCATGTTGTTGCATCTTTCCCACACATCATACTCGGGGCTTGATGGTTATGGTGCAGTGATTGATCCATTGACTAACTTGAATTTATTTTTGGAGGATAGTGCCCTTCTCATGGTTCTACTCCAAGATTGATAATTGTTGCCATCCAATGGGGTGTGGCCAAGATGGCACCAGGGCTTTCTCCTGGGTGTAGGTAAAAAGGATTTTGGAAATCGTTGTGATTCATGCTAACTTGTATGTCTTGTTGCTCTGCCATTGTTGTGGATGTGCTCCTCTTATTTTGAGGGATTGTTCTGTTGTTGTTAGCCTGAATTCTAGGCTTGGCAGTGATGCTTCTTTGTGTAGAAGAAAAATGAGCTTATGGCTCTTGATACCATATAACGAAATTTTAGTTGAAGTATTATGATTTTCTCATTGATTATGACCCTTAATTGGTCATGTATTTATACAAGAAAAGAACCTTTCAAGAAGCTTACTAACCAAATTAACAACCTTACTTGTAAAGCAAGTAACTCAACTAACTTATAGAATATTAGCCTAACTTAACTAAAAATGAATTAATTCTGATATTTATGATTATAACTTGGGAACTAGGAGAGGATTAGCCCAATGGGCTTGATGATTTTTCAAGGGGAGCTTGAGTGGTTTGTGTATTGAGTACTCTGCCTTGTTGCTCTATTTTGTGGCCTTGTTGTGGGCTTGCTCGTGGCCTGGCCTTGCTCGTGGCCTAGTTACCCTGGCCTGGCCTTGCTCGTGGTCTGGTTGTCCCTGGCTTGTTTGGCTTGGTCCTGGTGCATTGCTTCTGGTTTGCTTGAGTAACAAGTCATCTTCTTCATTCTTCAATAGCGCTTATATCATAATTGCTTAGATAAGTTGTTTATGCAATTGTGAGCTAAAGGTCGAATTAAAAAATCTAAGGTGAAATTTATTTTGTTTTTTTAAAGGAAAAATTACACAAAAGTTTGAACACCCAATTTAATCTTCAAGAATCAAGTTTCACGCTTTTCTAAATTGGTGATTAGGTGATTGAAAATTCCAAATTGGCCATTATCGTCAAGTTAGGGTTAAAATGGTTCTTTATGATATCAAATTAGTTATATGTAGACAATTATTTCCAAAATAAACTAATGAATGTGAACTTGTGATTTTTGGGAATCGATTTAGAATTTTCAAATCCTTAAAAAATTAGTAATATGAAAATATTAAAATACCAAAACAACATTCAGTATTTTTAATCTTTAATTTATGTCATTCACCACTTACTAAAAAAAATATTTACTACTAATGAATAAATATGGAAAATTAGTTGTCATTTTCATACTCTACTCTAGGTTTTTTACTCTGTCATTCATGTAATTCCATTTTTAGCCATTTTCCTTCCTCACTTCCATTTTTTATAATTCTATTTTAGTACATTATTTGTTTGATCACTACATAGAAAATTATGTTTCACTATAAATGCATATATTTCATCATCCCCTCACACTCACGTCTCATTTCACCACCCTCTTCCAAATATTTATAAGGTTATGTGTATTTTTCATGAAAGACAGTTGTATTCAAGTTATTAGTTAGAAAAGTTTGTGTTCAATTGTTGAACATGATTACATATTCATAATAACTCAAATTTAAGCCAAGTAGAAGTATTTAACACAATTATATGTAACCTGAAAATATCTCCTAGCTAATAGTAATTTCATTCTTATTTGAGTCTTACACAATATTTTATAATTTAATACATATTTTTAAGTTAAGATATTTACTTTTCATTACAATAGTAAATATTATTTTTATTCTTACAAAATATCTCACAACCTAGCCCACAACTTATTATACAATTTATATCTCCTTTTTTTCTTCATATAAGTACATATTTTATTATAAGAATAAGAATAAAATATTTTTAGAGAATAAATATTCTTAATAAATGAGAATATATACATGATAGTAAAATAAGGAATAATATTCTTATTGATTTAAGAATGTGTGAGAACAAGTTAACCCAATTTGACAGCTAAAATAGAAAATACCTAAATAAGTAATCAATATTTTGGTACTACTAAGTGTATATCCTCACGCCTCTTTCGAGGGTTTGTAATTGCCCTCCCATCAATAAATGATGTTTACAGGAATTGAACTCTCAACTTTAAAAATTAAATTGTTTTACGACATTAAGCCAGTGTTGTTGGTAATTAGTAATCAATATACTTAGCAACAAAAAAATTCATAATTTTTTTCCAATTATGGAAAAGGTACGGATGAAGTTGAAAATGAACCCCTAAATATCTTCCCACATACTTTGTCACATTTCACAATCCCACGCTAAAATATTTCTAAAAAAAACTTAAATTAGAGTTCATCTTCACATCCAAAAATTCCAGCTACTTTCATACCCACATTGCTTCGATTCTCCCACCTTCAAAAAATTGCACCTTTACAACACTACACTACCTTTCTCCCCATTTGGTTCTTCATCAATCAATCGATTCTCGAAACGATGACGTTTTTGGGTTCCTTTTTCTGAACCCAAAAATCCAAATGGGTATAGCGAAAGCATGGAGATTCAGTTTGGATCTGTTACAACAGCAACAACAACCCAATTGGAAAGGAAAACATGTGTATTGGAGATTCACGACGAAACCAATTTCATTGTCTATGGTATGCGGGTTTATGCTATTTGGGTTGGGTATGATTTCACTCTTAATGGGTCACATGGCTTCTGATCTTGAATGGTATTCTCAACGATTCGTTCGCCGCAGTTTTTACTTCACATTGGTTCGTTAATCTTTCCATGCCTTTGCATTGCATTGCATTGATTTTTTTAGTAATATGATGGAATTGTATGCATTGGTCATATTCAGTGGCGGATCTAGGATGACGAGGGAAGCAAGTTGTATTAAGTGATCCGGAATGTATTATTAGTTTAGACCGTGACAAATGAGTGACATGAGTGCAATTTTATATTAAACCCGGGTTGCAAAAAATATTAACTATAAGAGTAATATATACAATTTTTTTCGGGTGGGTGTCCCTCATCTAGAGCGGCTCCGCCATGGGTCATATTAGTCCCTCGTATTGTGATTTGTTATTTAAGGTGAATCCTAGACTAGCTTTGTGGGACTGGTGATTGTAAAGCCTAGACTCATCTTAGTCCCAAGAATTGTAAGCACCGGTTATTTTAGTCTATTATTTTAGTAAAATAATGTATTAATGCATGGAGTTGTGTAACATGTGATTTATGGTAAGTTTCTTTGGGGAATTAAAATACAGAAATGTTGTTTTGGAAAACAGATTTTTACTATATTAAATGTAACACTTCCCAATACAAAAATTTTGACAATTGAATTTAAGGATGGTGATTAACATTCCCTTTATGGTAAAGTTTGGACCTGCCTTGTTGGCCTGGTGGAGGGGGCGGCTTGTGAGTCCCTTAGATGCTCCCCTTAATAAGGCCCAAGGAGGGGCAGGGATTGAACCCATACCTCTCACTATATTTCCCCAAATGCTTATCAAATGAGCTACATGGGACTGCAGTATGTCATCTAAACTGATCCTTATTGACATGATAGTGGTTGGTCGCAGTGAAAGTGGATGGTGCCCCCTGGTAAACTTTACCCGCAAATCAGAGATTCAATCTGGAGTCGTCAATTTGGAGAATGTATTACCTAACCACCATCTTCAATAGGAGGGCTGGTCTCCAGCTTTGTCCCTGGGATACCCGGTCAAAGACCAAAAATTGATCCGTATTAAGAACTAATTTAACTGAACAGTTGACACGGAGGAGTGGAAGTGGAAGGACTAGATGATTGATCCTTACAATTTCAAGGACTAATATGACAATTTCCTAAAATTAGGACTGGTAATATCAGTTATAGTTTCAGAAACTAAAATGAGGATTTACTCTCTTTTTTATGTGTTGCCAATGTGGTTTCAATTTTTTTTCCTAATCTGTATGCTTACTAAAATTGTTGACTAATTGATGTAAATCTTTGTAGGATGGAAATGCTCATGCCCCAATTGATATTTGGAAATCACAATATTCTAAATACTACTACGGATGCAAAGAAAGAGGGCGAAGTTTTGCTCGTAAGTTAATTTCACCACCACCTCTTGTTTCTTGTTTGGTAGCTGATGACAACAAATGCATTGACATGTTTTCTCTTTTATGTTTTGTAATTCTTTTTTATTTATAAAAAATGAAATCTTATTAGATGAGAAGATGGAAGGATATAGGAAGAGGATTGTAATTCTTTTTTTCCCTGTTTCAAAACTTGAACCACTGTCTTTTTGTAGTGTTAATTAATGTTATTCGAGATTTATAAGCTAGTAGTAATTTAAAAAAAAATGACTTGCTTCGTAAGAATCTATGTTGCTATGTGCTGTTATTACTTTTACTTTGTTGTGAAACTTCTTTTTTACTTTTAGGTATGAGATTAGTATGTTTCCTTTCAGGGTCATTGCTATTTTGCCTTGAGTTAACTCATGGCCTCTCGTTAACCCGGGCCTGATCCTCAGAACCATCAGTATCAACACTGACAATAAGAGAGAGAGAAAATTCATTAGGGATAATTTGGCAAGATTAGGAAAGCAGTCCTTGATGCCAAAGACAAAGAAAGAAAAAGGAAAATTGATCTTTCTAGTGTTTTCCATCTCGTGTTTGATTTACCCCGTTTTTCGGTGTACTACCTTGCTGTGGGATTCTGAGTATAAGAGTTACTGTCTACTTCATATTCTTTGTAGAACACTTGGGTAATGTAGTAGAGTTCAGCAGTTCTCTTCTTCTATGAAGCATAGACACTGACACCGACAAGTGGTGCAAGGACACCAAATTGTAAAAATTGTAGGACACAGCCACTGACATGTCATATATATGTACATAAAATTGAAAATTGAAGAAAAAATAATCATAATATCGTAGCTGTGTCAGAGCCTAAAGCAATTGGATCTGTGTCGAACGTGTGTAGTCAGGTGTCATACAAGTGTAAATGTCGGACACATGTCCATCCTTAATAGTTAATAACTTTGCTAGTACCATAAAACCGTAGTTTTCCTGTGTTGGCTTACAACATAAGTGATTCTACTTTGACAGTTGTGGAAAAGCATTTTAGTTATGGTGTTATGCTGCTTGCGCATGTGGCACTACTAAGGACTTAGCAAAAATTTAACAATATGCCCCTGTTTTGAACCGTATACTATATCATCTTCTTTTTGTTCCTTTAAAAACATATGTATCCAGTGAAAGAGGTATCTTGATTTTTTTTAGTGTCTGAAACACTTGTTTCTCTTTTAGCAATATATAAAGTGCAATTCAGATTGTAGGAGGCTTAATATATGGTGTCTTATCTGAACTGTGAAAAAATTGGAGTCCATCTTATGTTTTTTTCTTCCTCTAGACAATTGTATTCCTTAAGATTGACTTAAAAGTGATGAACTGTATACTAACTTTTCCACATGTCACTTGGTAACTGGATAACATAGCTGCTGTACTCGAGCGCAAGTCAAATGGCTACTTGCTTATTGCAACAAGTGGAGGATTGAACCAACAAAGAACTGGAGTAAGTAGGACATAAGTTCTATGATATGCTATATTGTCATTGTTGCATTATAATTTGTAAGAATTTAAGTTCTGCTGGTGGCTTGTTTGATGATTATTTATTTTTTATGCCCCTTTATGCATGGAAAAAGGATTAATGTGCTAGGTGGTCCTTGTTGTTTTCCTACCGATTAAAAATATTGGAGCAATCTTCTTTTAGCTAATTGGTCCCATTTCAGTTGTTTTCAAAGAATACGAGGCTTGGTTAGGTTCTCTTTTGTAGTCATGCAAATAATTTTTTATTTATTAAATTAGTTTGTTCTTTCTGTGGAAATGACAATTTTGTTCTTGCCACCAGATAACGGATGCTGTTGTTGTTGCACGAATCCTTAATGCTACACTAGTATTACCTGAGTTGGATCGTCATTCTTTTTGGAAGGATGACAGGTAATCCAGAGATCCTATCATACATCCATTATCGTTAGATTCTGTTAAGCATGGACACATATACGAGAACACACCAAATACTAAAGATTGTAGGACATGGAGTTGTTTTTTTAACTTAAAATTGGTTATGTCCTGTGGTATCCATGTCTTTCCGTGTCAAAGCTGCAAAATACTTTTTCTTAATTGGATTCATAATCACGCATGTCATACATGTGTCATTGTGTGTTTGAAATGGAAAACCAAAATGATGTGTCCTTGCTTCATAGTTCAGATTAAATTGGAGTTTATGATAATAAAGATTAAAGTTAACATTTCATTTGATATAAAACACTTTTGTTTGAATACAGTGACTTCCTCAATATTTTCGATGTTAACTGGTTTATCACTTATCTCGCAAAGGATATTCCTATTGTTAAAAGAGTTCCTTATAAGGCCATGCGGTCGATGGAGAAACCCCCATACATGATGCGTGTCCCAAGGAAATCAGAACCGGAGTATTATCTCGATCAAGTTTTGCCAATACTCTTGAGGCGGCAGGTAAGGCCACGTGTTATGATTTGTACATGTTTGAAATTTCTAAATTATTTGAATAGAGGATGTTTTTATTCTGTAAATGACGGTGGTGATGAAACATTTGTAGTTAATGCCAGTTTAGAATCCTTGTGAATTTGGCTTTGGTGGTAACTGCCTTTTTGGGTAATTTTGCAGGTTCTGCAATTGACAAAGTTTGACTATAGACTAGCAAATGATCTTGATGACGAGCTACAAAAGTTACGTTGCCGTGTTAATTATCATGCCTTGAGATTTACAAAGCCCATACGACAACTTGGTCAAAAACTTGTTATTAGAATGCGAAAGATGGCAAGCCGTTTTATTGCAGTCCATTTGAGGTTTGTTCAATGAAACCTCATAAAGTTTAAATTTAATTTCCGTCTAAAGCAAAGTGGTGTGAGTTGGCATCGAAATAACTTAATTTCCGTACATATGAGAACTGTTTTTCTTTACTTCGCTCTTTCACTCTTAATCTCGAGTCTTCTAATCACATATATGCTGCCTATATATTATCCTTTTAAATCCTTCAGCTCGTCTCAATCTGGTTGATTTGCCTTTCACTTTTTCACAACACCTATATGATTTTCTGAAACTAATTATACATTAACAATTTCAAAACGTAAAATTTCTGGTGCAACTTAATAATAACAATATGGCAGATTTGAACAATGACCATTGCCTCTATAAAATGTATGGCTTCTCAGAATTATAATGATTTATGCCAGGTTTGAGCCAGATATGCTGGCATTTTCAGGTTGTTATTTTGGTGGGGGTGAAAAAGAAAGACTCGAGCTTGGTGAAATCAGAAAAAGGTGGACAACATTGCCTGTAAGACTTCAATCCTCTAACTTCTAATGATAAAATCATATCATTTGAAGACATTTGTCCTTTTTTAACCAATGTGTTGTTGTCTTAAAGGAGTTAAAACTAGTTATTTCTTTGCTGATATAAAATGAATGAGCCATTATCTTGCAATGATACAGGATTTCAACCCTGATGAAGAGCGAAAGCGTGGGAGATGTCCTCTTGCTCCTCATGAAGTGGGTTTGATGCTGCGAGCTCTTGGTTTTACAAATGACACATACTTGTATGTTGCATCAGGAGACATATATGGTGGGGATGAGACCATGAAGCCGCTCAAAGATCTTTTCCCGAACATGTATACAAAGGAGATGCTTGCCGAGGAAGAGCTGAAACCTTTTCTTCCATTCTCTTCCCGCCTTGCTGCTCTCGACTACATTGTTTGTGACGAAAGCAATGTATTTGTCACTAACAACAATGGTAACATGGCCAAGATTCTTGCCGGTCGAAGGTAATCTGTGAACTTTTCGATGTATGTGTCACTAACAACAATGTTGTTTGGCCCTTATAAATATACCACTTTTTGGTTGAATAGTATATCAACTGTGTTGCTAATTCTATTTTGTACATAATAGGAGGTATATGGGTCATAAAAGAACTATCAGACCAAATGCAAAGAGGCTCAGTGCACTATTGTTGGAAAGGCATAAGATGGACTGGGATACCTTTGCGCGAAAGGTTAAGGCATGCCAAAGAGGATTCATGGGAGAACCAGATGAGATGAAACCCGGAAGAGGAGAGTTTCATGAATATCCCAGCTCATGTGTGTGTGAGAAACCATTCATTGATGAACAACTGAGCGAAGATGGACACCATCCGCCAAAACTCGCTACTAGAAACATGACATTGGAAGCAGACTCCAGAATAGATGGAGGAAAGGAAGAAAGTGACCTATCACACAAGGGAAATGGGAGAAGGGCCAACATGTGATAAAGGCCATCAAGGAAGAAGTTCCTTTAGGGTCCATTTGCGAGTTGGGTTTTGGAGGGGAATGAATGGAAAATGAAAACTTCAGAGTCATCTTACAAGTATACTTCATGGTTTTAAAGTCTCCTTTTTCCCTCCAAACCCCAATTTGCAAACGAACCCTTAAAGTGAGTTTGAGTATGCAATGATGATAAAGTAAAAGTGTATCCACCATTAATGATTAGTTAAAATGCATTAAGTACTCCACTAACTTATGCTAATCAAGGGTAAATGCACTGGTATGGGTTTATTTTATACTCAAACTCACGATCAAGTTGGACTCACCCTTGTAACTTTAGACCAAAGTTTTGACAAAGAAATGATAATAGTATCAGTGTCAATTCAAGTGCTCTATTGTACTCTCTCTATTTTCACATTTGATATGGCAATTATCAAATTGGTGCTAACTTATGTAGTCAAGGCCTTGTTGGAGGTTCAGTTCATTCATGTTGTGGATGGCTCAATTTAGATCATGTAAGGCATGAGTTGTTGTAAGTCTTAATAGATATGCCTGCAGTAGATTTTATGCAATGCAATTTATTTGGAAAAGCCTCTTTGCTATGGGGTAAGATGGTGTACATGTACCCTTTCCAAACTTACTAGTGGGAGCCTTATGAACTAGGTTCGTCTTTTATTTTATTTTATAAGTAATTTTCTGAATGACAAAATTGTTTATTCCCCGCCTTTTCCTGATTAATTTACTACTGTAAACTAATGATTACTTTTATTCATTACCCTAGTTATGTTCTAACATTTAAATTTTTATTAAAGATTTAAAGTAGAAAATAATTGATAAGTGTAAATTGATGAATAGATTTACTTGTTTGTATGTGATTTTGGGGCATTATAGTAAACAATTTAACTTGTCTTAATAAGTTAAGTTTTATTTTTATTTATTGATAGAATTGATAAGTAAATCCAATATTCATATTTTCATAAATTATTTTCAACTTAAATATAGTAAGACTTCCTTAATGAATTACTTACCTTGAAGAAATCTTCAATGTTCCAAGTACACCTTTAAAATTTTAGGTCCCTTTTTGGTAATTTTTAGTTTTAAGGTTTAAAATTTTAAAAAGGTGAAACTACACTCAAGTTTTAAATTGTAAGTTTTAATATTTTATGGTTTTTAGTTTTAAAAATTTGTTGACACCGTTGTAAGGTATCCATTACTATCGCCAAGTCTCATGACTAAAGGTGTTAAAGCGGGTGGGCCCGACTGATTCAGCCCGTCAAAGCCTGAAAATTTATAGAGCTTAGGTATTATATTTGGCACTTTTGGTTGAATCCGGACTTTTTAGCTCGGTAGACTGAGCTATATTAAAACCGGACAGGTTCGGGCTACCCGTTTTCCTTATTTTTTTATTATCTTTTTTGAGAACTTTGGTTTGGTAATAAACATTAGGTGAAAAATTACAAAATAACTTATAATAAAAAATAGATAATAAATATCGTGTTATCAACTTTGAATAAAAAATAAAGTAATGTCTAAACATAAATATTTATAAAGTACAATAATGTTATAAAGTTAAGCATTATATTATTTTTTCCTATTTTGCGTACTATCCTTTTAAGCACAGTAACAAAATAATATATCAAATCAAATGAGAAGACATTAAACCATATAGAAAATTTATTCTCTTAATTGTGTATTTAATTAGATTTAACTTGTAAAACAAAAACATAATAAAGAAAATAATGTTTACAACTCAACTAAAAGATAACATAATTATTTATCATAGATAACTCTACACAACAAAATTTAATATAATAGTTCATTGTGAAATTTTTTATAGTGTCCAAATGTTTATATATTAAAGTCAAAAGTTACAAATTATATTGTGTTAGAAAATTAAAATCCAATAGAAATGAGAGATTTAATAAACGAGTTATGTTAAAAATCATGTACATAGAATTGACATCACGTCTTAACTCAAACACAAGACATTAGATCTATAAGTTATGTTGTACTGGGTATATAAGTGTGTTAAAAAAGTTATACATTAATATCAAATGATATATATATATATACATATATATATATATACACATATATATATATATATATATATATTTTTAAATAGATTAAATATGTTAAAATCTAAATAAATATTTTTTAGTTTATGCGGGTCGGCCTGCCACAACCCGCAACCCGCTTAGGGTGGGCTTGAGTTACAATTTGATATGCATAAATTGAATGCGGACTTTTTAGCCCGACCCTATTTAATCTGAACTTGATGTGGGCTAGCCTAAACCCGCCCGAGTAGCCCGTTTTGACACCTCTACTCATGACATCCTTCATTGTTACATTGAGATGGTGTCAGTGTTGATGGTGATAGTCAAGTGACAACATCAACAATGGAGATGTGGGTAGTGGTAGTTAGTGGCCATGATGGTTGGCGTGGTTCAAGTGATGGTAGTGATAATATTGATTGTTGCCAAGATGGTGGTGGCAGTGATAAGAACAATGACAATTAAGGCGGTGGTAATTTTCGAGGGATTGGCAGTCGTGACCAAGGCCGTAGAGGTTGGGATGATGTAGGTAGTGGTAAGGGTAATGGTTGTGCCGATAGTGAAGCGATGGTGGTAGAGGTGGTGATGTAACATCACTTTACTTCGTTCAATTATATAACAATTAGTCTCCCAAAATCTAACTAAAACATCTTTATATACTCACCTCACTTATTAGCTTATCTAGCAAATCATAATATTTGTGAGCATGCTTCTCAAACACATTCAAAAGGTCCAATATTGTGAACTTATATTTTTCAAATTCTTCAACATTGAAGAAACGTTGTGGATTTAGCCAATAACCAAGAGCATGAATATTTGTTTTTATCTACAAATCCGAACCATTATCCACGATGTCCAAGTAAGGCTCTACTTTAGTCTTGTTTCTTTGAAACCTCCTCCCCGTTTCATGTCTATCTTTAAAGATTGCTTGATAAATAAAACTCACCAGAGACTTATCCTCATTATCAACCATATGTAACATATGCACAAGGGGCTTGGTAAATTGTACATCGTCAACACAATAATTCCAAAAATTTGAATCCAATATTTGTTCCACACATTTTTTCGCCTTAGTCCATTCTCTAGATGTTACCAAAGCTCTTAATGCATCTTTTTAGGCCAAGTTACTTTGCTTCAATGAATTTAGTGGCAAAGCGAGTTGGAGTTCAAAAAATATTTCTTTTTCCATGAGCGTATTGTCTTATTAGATACAATGGATAATACTGATTATATACGTATTTCGTAATGTTTGCAAATGTGATATTGTCTTACTTACTACTAGTAACATTCTAATATCTTGCAGTATCAAATTGATACAACGAGCCACACATGGAGACTAGAGCATGTGAGAGAATTCTTTCTCTAATAACCTACCAATAGCAACATAATCAGCGACACTATTTGTAACAATATAAATAATATTCTCAGGACTGGCATATAGTACTACCTCTTTGAAAAGTTTGAACAATAAATCAGTAGTTTTGGAAACATGAGAAACTTTACTAGACTTTATAAAGACATTTCCTTTAGAATAATAATCAATGAAAGTAATAAAAATTCGTCTGGAACGACCACTCAAACCATATATCATAAGAGTGCATCCAATTTTCTTCTAAAAAGAATGATACTCACTAACATGTTTTTTTCATATTTTCAAGTCAATTGTTTAACAAATAATCAAGAACACAATAAATGTTTGAAGCTTTATAACTTAGACTCACGCAACAAATAAAATCAATCATAGGTTGATAATATGCTAAGTTAAGTGCATTAAATTGCACAAAAGCATCAATTATCCATTTGCAGATGATAATCTCATATTTCTCAATCATTTCTTTAGTTTTCATTACACTTTTTAAAGTGGATTGAGCACTAGGAGTTTTCTTGACATAAAGTAAAAGTCTATGCAACATTTCCCTTGTTGGGATGTAGATGAACAAAGTGTTTCAATTACTTGAGTATGCAATAAGTTATTAACTCCATCGCAAGAATTATTTCTTCATATTTCTCTTACACTTTCCTTTTTTTCTGTCTTCATTTTGTGAAGTGATTTATTTATTTGGCGTTGAACATGTGCGAACACATTCTTGCACTTCTTAATTTATCATTTTAATTATGTCAAATAGACCTTAAATCGAGTGATGCCATCACCTTTGATCTATTTTATACAAAAAAGACACAATATAATTATTCTTCCATTATATGCAACAACTTGTTTGCAATACAACCAAGTCAAATATGTTTCCCCCATTACTACTCATAGAAGTATTTCTCATTAATGCTTTTTGTGATGTTGATACTTCGAGTTCAGTAGATGTCATCTACGGACAAAAAGTTACAGACAACACATATTTTCTTCGTTAGTTACGACAAGAAATAAATACTCATTTATAGAGCTAATAAGATAACAAAGAAAAACAAATATAGAAATAATACAATAACATTCTATATACCAAATTGACAAATACAAAGATAAGTCAAATACTCATTCATATATCAAATATATATACCAAACAAAAATAATGGATTTATCAAATACAAGTAGTAAAAATAAAAGATATTAAATTTGTATTGAAAATCCCCAAATCCAGAAGAGAAACTAAGAACTTAGAAATAGAAAAGCTTACTTCAACAAATTGGCATATTGGTAGAAGATACACACATGATGACGATTAGCAAGACACAATTAGTTTGGAATAGAGACACAATAGTCATGACGAGTTGAACGAAGATGTGACAACTCGAAACGAAGAGAATATGAAATAGTGGCGGATCTACAGATTGTAAATTCATAAACTAAACACGTAAAAATGAGTGAAAGTAAAATCCTTATATGGTGTTAAATGCATTTTGATAAAATATCATTGTTTTTAACTTGTTTTTTTTTTCAAAAGAAAGTTACAATGAACCAGTCAATTCAACCAAAATTCATTCAATTCATCGGTTTTAACCAATTTCCACCAATTTTGATGCTTAGGTGATAGAGTTGATGTGTCATATCGGTAATAAGTTTGATTTGCTGATTTTTTATCATACTGACTATTACAATACAACTTTTATATCATTATAATTAATTGAATTAGTTTACAAATATTTTATTTATTTATTGTTTTTTCTTAACAAATGCACAATCCCTAATAAAAGTTACAAAACATATATATCTTTAACGAAAAAACTTCTATTTTCATAGGGGAAATGTATATTTTAAAAAATCAATAAGATTAAGTAGTTTATAATGTGTGAAAAGATGCATATTTAAGATATCAAGAAAATTATTTTTTATGGAGAAATTAAATGTTAGGGAATGTGAATAATTTTCTTACAACTAAATTATAAAGACGAATAAAAATAGGTAAATGACAAATAAAAATATTATCTCAAATATATATAATACTATAAATAGTACAATCTTACCTAAATTTTATTTTCATCTCCTTTGTTCAAGGGACTCACTGACACAAGAAAATAGGGTTTTTTTATGTACTTTATTCTCAATAATTTATCTTTCACTTACTTTTTATCTTTTATCTCTACAAACATATGAAAAACTCATTTAGAAACTAAAAATTATCACAAGTTAATTGTTAAAATAACTTTTTTGTAAAGAAAATGCAAAATTATTATTTTGTACTCTCATCTTAATTTAGTTTCTCAATTCGGTCCCTTAATTTTTTTTCCAATTTGGTCTCAATTTGAAATCTTGAATGTATTCCAAATCAACGTTATTTAGTCATCCTCCGTTTTGCAAAACTAGCTGAAAGGCCACCACCATCATTGTCATCCCTTCAACTTTAGGTTCGCCTTTCCTTTCATGGTTGTCCATTTTCCCATCAAAATTTTGAAACCCTAACCCCTCAGTGTCATCATTATTTTTCTCTCCAAATCCTTGTCATATCTCTCAAAACCTTATTTCACATGCTCCTAAACCACACAATTGAAATTAATGTTGAAATTACCATGAGTAAAACTTTAACATTGTGTCATTCCCAAATTGTCCAATTCGTCCCTCTAACACAGACCTCTCCATTTTAAATCCTAAACCACACAATTGAAGTTAATGTTAAAATTACCATGATTACAACTTGACCATTGTGTCATTCCCAAATTATTAAGGAAGAAGATGATGATACACAAAATGCCATCATTTTAAAAGCTGTGGGAGCAATTCTAAATGATACACAAAATATTCATTTTAGAGGGTAAAATGTGGATTAGATGCTGTTGTTTTGAGAAGAAAGTGATAGTTAATAATATATAAAGAAACTAATTGACGAAATAATAAACATAAAAACATAAACAAATGCGAGGCAATGAAGTGAATAATATATTAAAAAAACCAAATAAAAAAAGAAAGTTGAGCCACTAAAATAGAAACAAAAACACACAAACCATTCAGGCATGAAATAGAGACAAACTACATCGTGTCTCAAACTTTGAGGTTCAAACAGTATCAGAAAAAATGAGCGTGATTCGAAGAGTCCCTTCTATACTCACAGGATTAGTCAACAACAACAACAACAGAACCATATGCTTCAAATCTTCTGAACCTTCAATCTCATCATCAACATTATCTTCTTCTCTTACTCATGGAATTCATGTGTTTCATTGCCCTGTAAGTCTATCCCCTTTTTCATTCCATTTTCCTTTCTTTTTAACCTTTCAAAACCTTGTAATGGAATTGTTAGTTTTTTGTTGAATCATATTAGGATGTTGTTGGGATTGTTGCCAAATTATCGGAATGTATTGCATCTAAAGGTGGAAACATTCTCTCCGCTGATGTTTTTGTTCCCCAAAATAAACATGTCTTCTATTCTAGAAGGTACTTGTCTCCTTATTTTTTTCTTTCTATGCTTCGTTAGCGCACTTATCAATCTTATCTTTGTTAATTAATTATGATTTTCAAGCAACGATTAGGGCTGAGCAGTGACGGACTCAGGAATTTTAGAACTGGGCGAGGGATGTGGAATTTTAGAACAGTAAATTTAGTACTGGACACTCATTGTTTTAAATTGTTTTAAATTGCGGACCGGGATGTGGCTTCAATATTACGGTGACTACCACAACCTCATCACACTACAATTGCAGTGTGACACCAAAATGCAGCCACATTAGACTGCATTTGGACCCTATCATGCCGCATCGGACTGCATCAAATTCAAAAAGATTCTTTTAATGACAAAAATTCACATTGCAATGACTGTAATCCACATTGCAAAGATCTCAATGACTGCATTATCATTAACCGCTATCGTGACGTCAATAGTGACTGCAACCCCGGAATTTAAAACATTGGACACCACTCACCTTTGAGCTAGCTATCAGAGTGAGATAGAAGAAATTGTAGGGAACTTTTTAAGACCATAGCCATTGTGGACAGTTCTTAACAAGTACTGGTCTAAGATGAATGGATACACCAAAATGGTTGAGGTACACAAGTACTGGTCTATGATACACTGTTACTTCGAAATGATCGAGATACGGGTATGTACCTGGTACTGTCATGTTGTACATGTACTCTAATTTTCAGAAATATTGTCATACCTGTATTGGTACTCATGCAAGGTGTCTATGCTACTTAGGCACTGATGATACTATGCATGCTTTATCATGCACTGACGTCCAGTTTGTCTCACTGTCATTGCTTGGGATTCATCTTATAATCACACACCAAGGTCCAACTAGTCACCTATTAGAAAGGGTAGATGAAAACAACGAGTGAAATTGAATTAACCTGGTGCTCTATATTGCAGTGATTTTGTTTTTGATCCTGTTAAATGGCCACGCGTTCAAATGGAAGAGGATTTCCTAAAGCTTTCCGAAACATTCAATGCAATGAGATCTGTTGTAAGGGTGCCATCTTTAGATCCTAAATATAAGATAGCTGTTCTGGCCTCAAAGCAGGTGTGCATTGTTATCATTCTTGTGATGTTTTCATGTATATATATATATATATAGATTATATCTATGCTGAATCTTTCTGTGTTTTGCTGCAGGACCATTGTCTTGTTGATTTGTTACATGGATGGCAGGATGGAAGATTCCCAGTGGATATTAGTTGTGTAATTAGGTGACATTTCAGAAATAACACAACTAAGTTAGTTTATGTCTCATTTACTAATTTACTTCTTTATAATTTACAAATGTCTTATATGATGCATTCTGCAGTAACCATTATAGAGCTACAAACACCCACGTGATTCGCTTTCTTGAAAGGCATGGTATTCCTTATCATTATCTAGACACAACCAAAGAAAATAAAAGAGAAGGCGAGATATTGGACCTGGTTCAGAATACGGATTTCTTAGTACTTGCGAGGTATATGCAGGTAAGTAACTATTTGATTGGTTTTATTGTTGAAATTTGGATGCTTTTTGGAAGAACTGGCTCTTATATACCTCTACAAGTAATCAATGTCTGAGAATAATTTATAACTTTCTCTTGTATATCCATGCTAATAGTTGATAGTATTGAACTAATGATACATACAACATTGATTTATTTGTACAGATATTGTCTGGAAACTTTTTAAGGACTTATGGGAATGATGTAATTAACATTCACCATGGCCTGTTGCCATCATTCAAGGGTGGTAGTCCATCTAAACAGGTTGGTGTTCCGGCACTTTCACAGATTACACTGTTGCCACATGCAACCATTTGAATGTGCTCTTTTGTGATTCCTTTCTTCACTTGTATGCATATTTAAATTAATGTGCTATATTATTTTGGCAGGCCTTTGATGCAGGTGTTAAATTAATAGGTGCAACAAGTCATTTTGTGACTGAAGAACTTGATTCTGGACCTATAATTGAACAAATGGTGAAAATAAACTTTTCATGTGTTTCTCTTTTTCATACATTTAGTTACTTTGTTTATAAACTATAATAATATCAATATGTGAATGGTAATGCTGATATGAATTAGGTATAGGTGATGGTAGACATTATCTTGTTTGACTTTCTGATATATGAGACCTTATTCCAGAGTCACCTAGAATTGCAAGGGCAGTTAAGATAGGGCAAGAAAATGTAGGAACAATTGGGTTGATATATGTGCCAGTTGGTCTTGCATATTTAGTCTCCTTTAGAACCTTTTTTGTTATGCCTAAGCTTTGTCATGATTATTTTAGAGGGTATTTGTTGGAAAAGAACATTTTGTGCTAGCTAAATTGCATGGCTTGATGCTTTTTTACGGTTGATTACCTCATAGCTGTCTTTACTCAAATTTTGGTGTTTTATTGTTCTAAAATAAAGGACAAATACATTTACACTATTAGGAACATAGCTGCATTAGGACACATCCCATTGACAAAATAGAAATAGATACTGCTGCAAAAGAATCTGTTGAAGGGGAAGTTTTACCGCACGATTATAAGACCTGCAATATTATATGGGATTGAATGTTTGGCATTAAAGAGAGAATAAAATCCTAGTAGAGATGAAAATGTTGTGTTGGATGAGTGGACATACTAGACAAGATGAGATTAGAAATGGATGCATCAAGCAGAAAGTTGGAGTAGCTCCTATTGTAGAAAAGATGGTAGAATAGCGCCTTAGTGGTTCGGACATGTGAGAAGAGACCGATAGAAGCCCTAGTGGATCAAATGTAGGTTAGTTCAATTCTTAAAGGAAGAGGAAG
This sequence comes from Lupinus angustifolius, assembly GCF_001865875.1. Taxonomy (NCBI): domain Eukaryota; kingdom Viridiplantae; phylum Streptophyta; class Magnoliopsida; order Fabales; family Fabaceae; genus Lupinus; species Lupinus angustifolius. Next base: position 7,654,899 of record NC_032026.1, on the reverse strand, counting down.
GCCAAGAAAAACCATAGGAAAAACAATGAGGAAAGATGTAGAGATCAATGGTTTGTTGTTCTCTAAGTGGTTAAGTAATCTGTTTACCTGAATGCACCCTTTGTTGTATACTATTCACTGTTACATTTTGCTGTGTCCTTCCCTCCTGGGTTCTATTGATCATTGCTTATTACATTTAGTAAATTAAGCATGCATAAATTTTTACTTGGTTGATATATCCTACACTTAGTGAACAGCCTCAAGGTATAGCTCCACACTGTTTATCTGAAGGTAAGATGGTTGAATTTCATTGCAGGTTGAGAGAGTTTCCCACAGAGATAACTTGCAGAGCTTTGTGCAGAAATCAGAGAATCTTGAGAAACAATGTCTTTCAAATGCTATCAGATCTTATTGCGAGCTTAGAGTATTACCTTATGAAGAAAAGAAGACTGTTGTATTTTGATAGGAAACAACTAATATATTGCACCAATATGGGGTGCTTCTGTATTTGCATTCAATCATTTATTTGGAAAATTCACATAATGTCCCCACTTTAGTTGCAAAAAAATGTGCATAATAAGGATGACTAAACTTCATTCATTTTAGTGTAATATTTATGTTCTGTCAATGTAAAGATTTATATAGTTCATTCATTTGAATTATTTTTTCGAAGAGTCAATCACAATTCAATATGAATGGTGAATGATGTTTCTAGTGTATAAAACTTATACACTGTCATTACATACGTTCTTTTCTCCATTCATTTTGTCCTCAACACATTGACCATGGCCTCATTTACTGTTGGCATTACAGTAGGAGAAGACAACTGCTTCTCCCATAGCACTGTGGCACCAAACCGAGGTTATACGAATAAAAAATAAATAGGCTCAAAATACCTATAATTTAACTCAAACTTTTTATGGAATAAGAATGGCTCAATGAGTCATATAGGCGGTTCAAGTTAAATTCGAACATGAATGCTGGAAATCTGATTAATATATATGTACAATGCATGAGTCATCACCCAACAGGTGTTGGTTTAGTGATATAAGATTTTATTAGATCTCTAGGATAACCTAAAGGTTATAAGTTCGATTTTTGGAGTGACATATGTTGGGAGGGATAACTAACAAATGTGAAGAAATATTTTGGTAATACCAAAAAAATAATCTATTTAAGTTATCTTAAAAATCTTAATTTTGAAAATGCTAATTTTTAAAATCACTACTAATAGGCATAATCAAAAGTGTTAAAAGTATACTGCTGGAAATGTTACAACATTTATTTTGTTGCATCTTGAATGTGAGAGATTTTTAAAATGTAAATAACAAGTGATGATAAACATTAATTATTAAAAGGTATGTTAAAGTAATTGTATGTGTGTTGGAATTTGGTTTGTTGAAAGTCATTGGTGAGAACTTTTTAAGTGTGAAATCTAAAAAATTCTTAAGTCCCATATAGAACAATTTTGAAAAAATAACTTCCAAGTCCCACATTGGAGAGATGAATAACTTGGAAAAAATCTCATGTTATAAATAAAGGTATTTTCCCCTAATTATAATCACCCCAAGTTGAATATGCTTTCATTTAATTTTTTTATCCCTCATATTTTTCACCGACGCATTTCCGGCAAACATATCCCATTTCTTTCTGTGGCACTAAGAATTGGCGCCAAATTGTGGGAATTTTGAGAACTGACACTGGTAGTCGTTATTAAAGGAAAAAAATTTAGCACAGGTAGCCCTATTGTGAAAATTTTGAGGTAGCCCTATTGTGAAAATTTTGAGAATTGGCACTAGTAGCTATATTGTGGGAATTTCGAGAATTGACACTAGTAAGCATGTTTTGGTGGGTGTATTTACTGCTTGCACATTTTGGGCAGTGCCACGAAACGTCTTAAAGAGAGTGATTTGGTCGTGACTCAACCGATAAGTATTATTTCGTGCCATTTAGAATTGTTGCAAACTACGGTAACAACAATTTTAAGAAGTTTCTACTGTAATGACATTCGTAGGTTTTGCTGCAGGACCATTGTCTTGTTGATTTGTTACATGGATGGCAGGATGGAAGATTCCCAGTGGATATTAGTTGTGTAATTAGGTGACATTTCAGAAATAACACAACTAAGTTAGTTTATGTCTCATTTACTAATTTACTTCTTTATAATTTACAAATGTCTTATATGATGCATTCTGCAGTAACCATTATAGAGCTACAAACACCCACGTGATTCGCTTTCTTGAAAGGCATGGTATTCCTTATCATTATCTAGACACAACCAAAGAAAATAAAAGAGAAGGCGAGATATTGGACCTGGTTCAGAATACGGATTTCTTAGTACTTGCGAGGTATATGCAGGTAAGTAACTATTTGATTGGTTTTATTGTTGAAATTTGGATGCTTTTTGGAAGAACTGGCTCTTATATACCTCTACAAGTAATCAATGTCTGAGAATAATTTATAACTTTCTCTTGTATATCCATGCTAATAGTTGATAGTATTGAACTAATGATACATACAACATTGATTTATTTGTACAGATATTGTCTGGAAACTTTTTAAGGACTTATGGGAATGATGTAATTAACATTCACCATGGCCTGTTGCCATCATTCAAGGGTGGTAGTCCATCTAAACAGGTTGGTGTTCCGGCACTTTCACAGATTACACTGTTGCCACATGCAACCATTTGAATGTGCTCTTTTGTGATTCCTTTCTTCACTTGTATGCATATTTAAATTAATGTGCTATATTATTTTGGCAGGCCTTTGATGCAGGTGTTAAATTAATAGGTGCAACAAGTCATTTTGTGACTGAAGAACTTGATTCTGGACCTATAATTGAACAAATGGTGAAAATAAACTTTTCATGTGTTTCTCTTTTTCATACATTTAGTTACTTTGTTTATAAACTATAATAATATCAATATGTGAATGGTAATGCTGATATGAATTAGGTATAGGTGATGGTAGACATTATCTTGTTTGACTTTCTGATATATGAGACCTTATTCCAGAGTCACCTAGAATTGCAAGGGCAGTTAAGATAGGGCAAGAAAATGTAGGAACAATTGGGTTGATATATGTGCCAGTTGGTCTTGCATATTTAGTCTCCTTTAGAACCTTTTTTGTTATGCCTAAGCTTTGTCATGATTATTTTAGAGGGTATTTGTTGGAAAAGAACATTTTGTGCTAGCTAAATTGCATGGCTTGATGCTTTTTTACGGTTGATTACCTCATAGCTGTCTTTACTCAAATTTTGGTGTTTTATTGTTCTAAAATAAAGGACAAATACATTTACACTATTAGGAACATAGCTGCATTAGGACACATCCCATTGACAAAATAGAAATAGATACTGCTGCAAAAGAATCTGTTGAAGGGGAAGTTTTACCGCACGATTATAAGACCTGCAATATTATATGGGATTGAATGTTTGGCATTAAAGAGAGAATAAAATCCTAGTAGAGATGAAAATGTTGTGTTGGATGAGTGGACATACTAGACAAGATGAGATTAGAAATGGATGCATCAAGCAGAAAGTTGGAGTAGCTCCTATTGTAGAAAAGATGGTAGAATAGCGCCTTAGTGGTTCGGACATGTGAGAAGAGACCGATAGAAGCCCTAGTGGATCAAATGTAGGTTAGTTCAATTCTTAAAGGAAGAGGAAGGCCAAGAAAAACCATAGGAAAAACAATGAGGAAAGATGTAGAGATCAATGGTTTGTTGTTCTCTAAGTGGTTAAGTAATCTGTTTACCTGAATGCACCCTTTGTTGTATACTATTCACTGTTACATTTTGCTGTGTCCTTCCCTCCTGGGTTCTATTGATCATTGCTTATTACATTTAGTAAATTAAGCATGCATAAATTTTTACTTGGTTGATATATCCTACACTTAGTGAACAGCCTCAAGGTATAGCTCCACACTGTTTATCTGAAGGTAAGATGGTTGAATTTCATTGCAGGTTGAGAGAGTTTCCCACAGAGATAACTTGCAGAGCTTTGTGCAGAAATCAGAGAATCTTGAGAAACAATGTCTTTCAAATGCTATCAGATCTTATTGCGAGCTTAGAGTATTACCTTATGAAGAAAAGAAGACTGTTGTATTTTGATAGGAAACAACTAATATATTGCACCAATATGGGGTGCTTCTGTATTTGCATTCAATCATTTATTTGGAAAATTCACATAATGTCCCCACTTTAGTTGCAAAAAAATGTGCATAATAAGGATGACTAAACTTCATTCATTTTAGTGTAATATTTATGTTCTGTCAATGTAAAGATTTATATAGTTCATTCATTTGAATTATTTTTTCGAAGAGTCAATCACAATTCAATATGAATGGTGAATGATGTTTCTAGTGTATAAAACTTATACACTGTCATTACATACGTTCTTTTCTCCATTCATTTTGTCCTCAACACATTGACCATGGCCTCATTTACTGTTGGCATTACAGTAGGAGAAGACAACTGCTTCTCCCATAGCACTGTGGCACCAAACCGAGGTTATACGAATAAAAAATAAATAGGCTCAAAATACCTATAATTTAACTCAAACTTTTTATGGAATAAGAATGGCTCAATGAGTCATATAGGCGGTTCAAGTTAAATTCGAACATGAATGCTGGAAATCTGATTAATATATATGTACAATGCATGAGTCATCACCCAACAGGTGTTGGTTTAGTGATATAAGATTTTATTAGATCTCTAGGATAACCTAAAGGTTATAAGTTCGATTTTTGGAGTGACATATGTTGGGAGGGATAACTAACAAATGTGAAGAAATATTTTGGTAATACCAAAAAAATAATCTATTTAAGTTATCTTAAAAATCTTAATTTTGAAAATGCTAATTTTTAAAATCACTACTAATAGGCATAATCAAAAGTGTTAAAAGTATACTGCTGGAAATGTTACAACATTTATTTTGTTGCATCTTGAATGTGAGAGATTTTTAAAATGTAAATAACAAGTGATGATAAACATTAATTATTAAAAGGTATGTTAAAGTAATTGTATGTGTGTTGGAATTTGGTTTGTTGAAAGTCATTGGTGAGAACTTTTTAAGTGTGAAATCTAAAAAATTCTTAAGTCCCATATAGAACAATTTTGAAAAAATAACTTCCAAGTCCCACATTGGAGAGATGAATAACTTGGAAAAAATCTCATGTTATAAATAAAGGTATTTTCCCCTAATTATAATCACCCCAAGTTGAATATGCTTTCATTTAATTTTTTTATCCCTCATATTTTTCACCGACGCATTTCCGGCAAACATATCCCATTTCTTTCTGTGGCACTAAGAATTGGCGCCAAATTGTGGGAATTTTGAGAACTGACACTGGTAGTCGTTATTAAAGGAAAAAAATTTAGCACAGGTAGCCCTATTGTGAAAATTTTGAGGTAGCCCTATTGTGAAAATTTTGAGAATTGGCACTAGTAGCTATATTGTGGGAATTTCGAGAATTGACACTAGTAAGCATGTTTTGGTGGGTGTATTTACTGCTTGCACATTTTGGGCAGTGCCACGAAACGTCTTAAAGAGAGTGATTTGGTCGTGACTCAACCGATAAGTATTATTTCGTGCCATTTAGAATTGTTGCAAACTACGGTAACAACAATTTTAAGAAGTTTCTACTGTAATGACATTCGTAGATAATATTACTAAACTGAATAACTTTGATATGAACAAACTGTTTCGGTTTGATGGGACAAATTTCAAACAGTGGCAACATAAGATAGAATTTTGCCTCATTATGAGAAAAGTTGCCCATATTCTAAAAATCGGTATCCCAGTATTGTTGGAAAAAGCTGAAAAAGAGAAAAATGATAAACTAATTATTAAAATAGCTATGTGGAATTAAAATAATTACTTGTGTAAAAATTTCATTATGAATGGGTTGTCTCATGATCTCTGTGATTACTGTAGTCCATACAAGTGTGCTAAATTAATTTGATATGAACTTGAAAAAAAATATAATACTGAGGAAGCTGAGACTAAAAAGATACATAAAATTGTTCATGAAATCATTTCTAATGGTATGCCCCTAGAGAGTTAAACTTACATAGTCTATGAATGTGTATTCATTTGGTATATTGTAAACAACAAGACATACATGTTTTATAATCTTAACGCAAAATTGATCATTGAGTCTAAACGATGTTGATTTCAATGTAAAATAAAATTCCCTTTTAAATTGAGGAATAGTGGGGCATATGAACTAGTCATATACCTGTGGTTAGAGATAATGATAAAAAAATGAAAAGTTTGAAATAAAATCTAGAAGAAGTAAGAGAGCAACAACTGCTAGAGACCTAATTATATGGTCTATATATTGGAGGAGAATCCATCAGCTCTGCAAGAAGTTTTGACTTCTTTGGATGTTCATAAATGATGAGATGAACTATCTAGAGTTTAACAAGAAGCACACTATTTTAGCTCAATCAACTATGTAAGTTGAGATGATAGCACTAACACCAGCTAATGAAGAAGCAAGTTGACTGAGAAGCTTGCTTGTAGAGATTCCCCTATTGGAAAAACTGATATCAGTTGTGTTGATCCATTGTGCTAGTATCACAACTATTGTAAAAATTGAGAATCGCTTTTATAACAGTAAGAAATGACAAATTCGTCGTAAGCACAACATCATTAAAAAGTTACTCTCTACTTGAGTTGTTAGAGTGGATCACGTGCGCACTGAGAATAACTTAGTAGATCCTTTGATGAAAGGACTAGCTAGAGAGAAAGTTCATATTACTTCTAAGAATACGAGACTATTGCTCTTAGAACGAGGATCACTCATGATTGTAACTCAACCTAACTGATTGGAGATTCCAAGAAATAGGTTCAATGAATAATAACAAATTGTGAAGTGATATGAGAATGAACATGCTATAAAATTATGAGAAGCATGATTTCTGCAGCATATGTAAGGATGAGTTAAACTCTTAATGAGATCTTTACTCCAATTGGAGTGGAGTACCTAGGCTACAAGAATACTCTTGATAGACTCACCTATGTGAATGTGGAAGTGGGGACCACTTCCTATGTAATTTAAGAGCATAAATTTCTAGAGCGTTCACTATACTGGGATAAACGTGCATGACAAAGCACAGGCTTTACAGAATACACCTTTGAAAATGTTGTGTGGTTAGATATCGGAGATAGAGTTCAAGACTATGAGTCACTCTAGTAAAATCTAGATCTTACTCATTATACAAATGTTCAAGTCGCATGACACATTTGTTTATGCACAATCTTATTGAGACCACACAAATTCTTATAAATTGTTTTTTAATTTCAAGTGGGGGATTGTTGGAACTTGGTTTGTTGAAAGCCATTAGTGAGAACTTTTAGGTGTGAAATCTAAAAAACTCTCAAGTCTCACATAGAAGAGTTTTGAAAAAAACAACTCTCAAGTCCCACATTAGAGATATGAATAACTTGGAAAAAATCTCATGTAAATAAAGGCATTATTCCCTCATTATAACTCGCCCCAAGTTGAATGCGCTTTTGTTCAACTTTTTCTTGGTCCCTCATATATCCCCCTTTCTTTCCATGACACTAAGAATTGACACAGACAACCAAATTGTAGGAATTTCGAGAACTGATACTGATAGTCAATATTGAGGGAAAAGAATTGGAACAAGTAGCCATATTGTGAGAATTTCGAGAATTGGCACTAACTGTCATATTGTGGGAATTTCGAGAATTGACACTAGTAGCCATATTGTTGGAATTTCGAGATTTGGCACTAGTAGGCATATTATGGTGGGTGTATTCGAGATTGGTTTTTACAGTGTAGTAAAAATTCGATAATAGAGATCTGAGCTATTTTATCATGTGGATGACGTGGTTGATAGTCTGTTTGCACATTTTGGGCAGTGCCACGAAACATCTTAAAGAGAGCGACATGGTCATGACTCAGCCAATAAGTTATTTCTTGTCATTTAGAATTGTTTCAAGCTACGGTAACAACGAGGTGGATACAAGCTAAGTTGAAGGAGAATGAAACATAGTAAGATTATGGTCGGGATCACAACTATTTTGATTTAGAATCTCATAAGTCCATGTATTAGATTGAGACTAGGGTAGAGATAAAGAATCATGTGCTGAGTTAGGCTTTGAGATAAATGTTGACAATATTTATCTAGATGTTGGAAATTGTGATCTTATTTGAGACGATAAGTGGAGCATCCTTATGGTGTATTTGTAGTGTCAGAGAGAAGGACGTCAATTGCTAGTAGATGCAATGAGCATACAAGCGCTAACTGACTTAGATGTAGGGTGTAACATATGTATTAACTTAGATGTAGCGTGTAACACATTCATTGACTTAGATGTAGGGTTTAACACAAACATTTGTAGAGATGCAAAATGTGAGATGAAAATTGACTTGGATGCAAGAGGTGTGATACATGCATTGATTAATACATTCATTGATGGACGATGTGTATTATTGTATACTCCTTAAAGTGGAGTAGGATAGTTCTTTTAAACTATGATTATCAGAGTAGACAATGCTAGTAGTGATTAATACCGGAAATGAGTCGAACCATGTTGAACTAGAGCTCATCTTGGTTCATTCGATAAGGATTTGTTAGGCTCGAAACTTAACTCGAGTTCAAAAGAAATTGTGAATTGATTTGGTTCGACTCATCAACTCGAATTAATTTGGTTCGACTCATCAACTCCAGTTAATTTGGTTTAATAAGAGATTGTGAATTGTTTAGGTATATATATACACATATATAATTGAGCTAGCTCATGAACCTAACAAGTCAACCTATATTTGGTTCAAGTTTGACTCATTTATTCATCGAACTTAATTTTTAGGTCAAATTCAACTCGTTTGATTCATGAACCAAGTTTATCAAACTAAATAACGAGTCAAGTTTCAAACAAATGTCAAGTTGGTTTAGTTCATTGCCAATTCTAGTAGCGTTGAGGCTTTCCAAGGAAACTTTATGGTTCAGTTGGGTTGAGTAGTGAATATATTGATTATTGGTGAACTTTGGTATATAGGTTCTACGATATTGAAAAACTACCTAAAATAGAGAGCTAGGTAGTATTTTTCGTTGGATTATGGTATGAGAAGTCGTACTACATGTTTAGAAAGATGAGCTCTCGGGAACACCAGTGCTCATAAAGGCTTGTGATGAAGGGGAGCATGTTCTTACGAGGAAGAGTTGTTAGAAAGTTAGATATTGAGCATGGTAGAGCCAAATATTTGCTAAGGTGATGACTATTATGTAGGTTTCCTAAGGAGCGACACATTCGTCTATTTTAATCAAAACAAAGATTGTTGAGAATATTAGAAATATATTATTATATGAAGTTTCACATTGCTTAGTATTAGAATAGAGGAGATAAACCAATGTTATATATTGGGATCAAGTTCCATGTTATAATGTGCACTAATTATAAGTACCAATTAGAAACACCTCATGAGTCTTGGCCAATAAGTGTAACATAGCTTGTAATCTTTATCCTCTAATAATATATTAGTAGTCGCTCAACACTCTTGAGGATGTAAGCACAATTAGATGACTTTCTTTAACAAATTCTCCTGTCTTCATCTATTCTATTTATTTTATGCATTTTATTTGATTGTTTGTGGTCAACACTACACCATTATTGCTTCCACTGCACCAACAATTGTTAGATATATGCAAGTGTGAAGTTTCATATTGTATATCAAGGGATGAGTGAGAGAGTTTATAAGTGGGAAAAACCCGTAGAACTATTACCTTAACGTTTTGGTTCAAAATATGTTGTCTTACTTGTGACTATCCACTCTTCTCATCCTCCACTAACAATGGGATTCCCCATTATGGGGGTTCAACAATAATAGTGATGCTAATATAATCAACCATTTCATACCCTTTAGGTTCAAAGTACGTAGAAGGGGTAAGCAAGATATAACCCTATCCGCTCATCTAGTTTACCCAATCATGATTCGGCCCATCGAGTCTAGGACTAGGTTTAGGTTAAAAAATCAAACCTGCCTAATATTTAAGACCTAGTAAGGGACAAATATGACCTGACCCTTCTCATGGTCACTCATTTCTCATGATTGTATGTGTCTATTCAATTGGTACAGAGTAATGATATCTCTTTGACCCAAAGTATCATTGTTTCCTAATTTTTCATCATATATACATATATGTAAATGATTAATAAAAATTCTACATATATCTCATTTTATATGTTAAATTACATATACATAATAATATAAGATATTGAGACGACTATCTGAAAAAAGTATGCATTATATTTAATCAAATATAGGGTCGTGTTGAGGTTTAAAAGCTTACTCAATCAATATTTGAAATCGAGTAACCTTCGAGTTTAAGGTTGAGTTTAGATTCAAAGAAATAACTCGATCAATATTTACGGTCAAGTAAATGATAAGCTTTATCCGACTTAAGCTTACCCCTAGTATGAAGAGATAGTTCTAGCTTAATTGGGATAACAATCAAGCTAAAGTTCTAAAAATTATTTATGTTGCCATTGGAACTATTGCTGTGAATTTTGAAATGAAAAAATATCTAACCTAATAGATAGATAGAAAGAGAGACAAGAGTAATATTTGTGATGCTATAAAATATGTCCCAAATTTAGATGAGAAAACTTGTTAAATGGTGGCTGAATTTCTTTACACCACAACAAAGAATGACTTTTTTTGAACATATCATCCGAAGAACAGTCGTCTTGGTTAAACTTCAAATTAGAATATTAATATTTTGATAGAAACTTATCTTGAATTTATAAACTATATTTTTTGGTTGTAGTTTGTTAAAGTATTTTGGTTGAGTTCCTACAGTTCATCAAATTTTATAAAGTCTTAAGAATATATAGCCTATCAAAAAAAGTCTTAGAATATTGATTATAACAATATTTCATAATCCAATCTTAAAAATCACGATATTCCAACGTAGTCTTTTATTTTTTTAAGCAAAAACATTATTTTAAAGAGTCTAATATCTATGTACCAAAAGTTTAAAGATTCATATACAATCAGTGTATCATCTACTATTCATTTGCATTACGTATATTTAAATATAAATAATGAATAATATATTAGCGATATATAAAACTATTAGACTATCAATAGATATATTTTTCCTTATATTTTAAAACATCAATCCAATACATCATTTGTAACATGTATTACTATGTAATTTTATACATGTCACATTAAATATTATTAAATCAAACTTTAATACTCTCATAATATCTTAGAATTCATCATATACACAAGCACTATATATGTTGGTGCTAATTAATACTAAAAAATTCCATACAATGATGTGTTGCTTCAAGAGTGTTGACTTGGTGAAGTAGAGTTTCTATCTCATCAACCCATTCTTGCTTGTGGAGTTTACTCATGCACTTGAACTCTACAAGACCTTGTGCTGTTTTGAGGCCAAAGTAGAACTCCTCTGAACCTTCCCTTTCTTTTCTGTATGGCCATGTACCATCTTTATCACACACTCCATAAACCACACCTAGTACAATATGTATTACAATTGTTAGAAGTAGAAGATATTCGTAAAATATCTCATCACTCATGCTTTAAATCGTGGTGATGGTTACGTTCCATTTATTGTAATTGTGGAAAACTGCAACAATTTTTTTTGTTAATGTTACTACAATTAAGATCATAATATCATTGCAAAGACCTAAGACGGTAATAGTACCACTACAATTATGATTGTAGAATTCAATTTTAAATAGTTATAATATTTTACTACATCTTTTTCTATTAAAGATACTTTACTACATCTTGAAATTGATTTCCATCAATTAAATTATTTTAGATAATTATATGAGTTTAATATCTATGTATTATCAGTGTAAGATTTATACATAGTCAATATATCATCTACCATTCATATATGTTATTTTTCTTTAAAAATCAATTATAATTATATATAAATGATGAATGACACATTAACCATATTAAAAACTCCTTATAATGTTGATACACCCATTTTTTCCTCTCATTATATTAGGATCAATGTTGTTATGCTATATAGTTATTATAGGAATTTATTTGCATTTAGTCATTGTTCTATAAATATTAAGAGAAAAAGATATATATACTAATACTATACTGATTGTATGAGTTTTATTTACTGATAATATATGAGTTTTATATATTGTCAGTGCATTATTCACTATTCATATATTTTCTTACAATTTATTCTTAAAAAAAGTAATACAAATAAATAGTGAATTATATATTGACTTGTATAAATATTTAGGATGAGAATAAATTTTAAACTCAAATATTAAATAGGAACAAACTATTATACTTCAATTAAAAATTAGCAAATTGGTAATTGATATTTGGACAAAAGTGAGTGAGTAGCTAAGGGCTTGTTTATGAGTTGGATTTTGGAGGGAAAAGAAGGGAAAGAGAATGTTTGAGAGTCATCTCACAAGTGTATTTTATGCTCTCAAACCTTCTTTTTCCCTTCATTCCCCTCCAAAATTCAACTCCCAAGCAAACCCCAAAAATCATGTTGTACCTAAGTGCCAAGCTAAGAAGACCCCTTCTCATGGACAAAAGGAGGGTAATGTCTATTTTTCCGTTCATAAACTCAAACTTCATATATTTAAATATCGAAAAGGCTTACATCTATTCTTTTTAGAGAAGGCTCCTCCTATGTGCATGCTTTTGATCTTAACTTTGACCTGAACACAAAAGAAAATTGAAAATTTCATTTGAGTATACTCCTTAATCTCTGTAAATAAACCACATCACATTATTAATTAATTACACACTTGACATTTCTTGTTGATGTAAACAGAAACATGCTTCCATCTTAATACACCTGAAAAGTAAAGCACCTTTAGAAATAATGATAGTCAAACTCAATGCAGTGAACTCCTATTTATAGATCATACCCCATAGTTTATGTTCTCTTTCATTTAAATATATCTAATTCTTTAAAATTAAAAGAGAAAAAAAATATATATGCACTGACAACATGTGAATTTTATATATTGTCAATATATCATTGAGTATTGATGTTTAATCATCATTAACTATTCAAAAAAAAATACAAATGAATAGTGAATGATATTATAATAATTTTACCTTTTCGTGTGAGCTGCAGCAAATCTCCTTCACATGGAGGATGGTGTTGCCACACCTGACCCTCAAAAGCAGGAAGCCAATGAGTTTGTGTTATTCCCTTATCATAGGGACTTATAGTTGCATTCCTCTTTGATTCTTTTGGCAATCTTGATCTTAGAGCTGCTTCTCCTCTCAAAGCTGATTTTGCATGAAAACAATTATGTGCTCATAAATGATAGCTATTTTTAAGAACATAGCTCATCAGATAAGATAAAAATCTACTTAAAGTTAATAATGAAGGAGTTAGCATAAAATTGCTGGCTTTGACTTAGCTAATAATGATTGAGTTAGCATTCTACTATATGCTCAACTCCTCAAGTTAGGGAGCTAAATTATTTCTATCCTTATCAATTTTCTATAAGTTAGGGAGTCTTACACAACAAGTAAAATTATTGCTTAGTGATCATGATATTATGGATTTAAATCCGAAAAGAGTCTCTCTGCTTGTGCGATAAGGCTGCATGTATCTATCCTCTCCAACCCCGCTAAGTCGGAGCCTTGTGTACTAGGCCGCCCAGTTTTCAATAAGATTTCTTGCCAAACATTTACCTGTAGCAGCTGCAGCAGTAAGAGTCATTAGATCACCAGGGGTATGAATATCAACTGCAGATTTTACACTACTGGCTACAAGGTCATGTTCAGCACCAGCTACTTCAGCCATTTCAATGCAATAAGATGCCAAGAGTTGTGTGGCTGAAGCTAGAGCCAAGTTCAACTTTGTATCACAAGAGCTACTAGAATAGTCCTCTGATGATGATGCCACAGAAGCCAAGGCTGAAGCTAGTCCTGCAATGGACACAGCAGAATGCACACTAGCATTTTCTAAACGTGTCCTATCTTTTTTCTTCACTGTCATGTTTGTGTTTCCATGCTGTTTCTGATGAAACCATTTTCCAATTGTACTCATTTTTCGAGGATTAGTGTAAGGTATGATTTTGCCTGTCTGCAAAAGAGGAGTACAGAACTTAGAACAAGCAAAAACAAAACAACTATAATAATGTAACAAGTATATCAATGATGGGATAACAGATGATGTTACTTTGAAGTTTCTTATCTATTCTGGAAATGCATACTTAGAAGAATGAGCAATAAAACTAAATATATACCATGTGATGATCAAATAACAGAACTCAAACAAATATTACACATCTATAAGAAATACAACAATTTACATACAGATACATTATAGAATTGGAGTATTAGTGTGCAGAAAATGAAGTGGAATCAAATGGTTGGGCAGATGTGAGGTGATGTGTATATAAGTGCATGTGCTCAGATATAGAGATCAACATGAAATTTTCAAATAGAGATCTGTTGCCCCAAATTTTGTCTCGCACTAATGAAAAAGAAGCAAAAACAACAATAATAATTAATGTTTAAATTTTTTAATTGACATTACATGTTTTTATTGACGCGAGACAATATTTCGGACAACATATCTTTGTTCAGTAATTTTCCGGACATTTTTAGCTACATGTCTAAAATAAGAAACACCATTCACAATGTTAGAATATAGGTAAACATAAAATGAATTAGGATCAAATGGTAAAAATTGTGACAATGTGCATAAGGGAAATCATATGTATATAAGTAGTAGTTCTCAGATAAGTCATTAGTAATAATCATTCAGATTCTATGAACATTTCTGATAGGAAGGGGAAGTAGAATGAGAATGGCTTACAACTAGTTGAGGTGCCAAAATAGCTTCTTGCAACATGTGTGGATTATTCTGATCCAAACTTAGCTTTTGTTTTTCTGAAAGAGCCTTTGAAATTTCTGAAGCAGAGATACTCCATGATCTTGATAAGAACTCTATAGGTTCATGTGGTGTTGGTGGTTGAGGTATGGCTGGTAATGATGAAACAAGATTGAGTTCATTTTCCTTAACATTCTCTAACTCAAGCCCATGCCATGAACCAAATTTCCAAGGTAAAAATAAATCACCTTCCATCTTGGTTTCTATCAATTTGTCCTTAAACAAATGTTCAATGCTCAAAGTATATGCTTTTGTAGAGTAGCTGTTACATTATAGGCACGCAACACAGGACCCAAAAAGCAAAAAAGAAGAAAGATTAGTTCTTCTATGGTTATATTATTTCAATATTTGAAACATAACATTAAGGAGACACATTGCTTACACCTTATACAAGCATATTCATTTCAACTTTAGCTATAATATATTACAATAAGGATAATATATTGTCTCACAAAGTGTGACAGTGTCAGCACCACAACTCTGCCATAATTTTATTTTATTTTTTTATCAATAAACAACATCTGTAGTCACCTTTTTAATTATTAATTTTTAAATTAATTGAGGAATCAAGAAATGTGGTATAAATGATTGTGACATACTTTGTCAAACAATAGATGTTATTTATCAGAATATATAATCAAACAAATTGATAACACAATATGATGGATGAATTAATATTTGTTGTTTTTGCATAAAGTGTCATCCTTCATATATCACTTCTTGTAAATTAGTAAAAAATAATATTTGAAATTATTTAACCAATCAAAAGAAATAATACATGAAATAACATATATCTTGAGTCTGTATAATAGCAGTAATGTAATATCATAGGTATATAATAATAACAATCAAGCTTTTATCTTAGTAGGTGGGATCCACTACATGAATTGAACAACAATGTCATAATGCTCTATTATATCAAAATATTGATCTCTAAATCTTTCTTAATCATTTTACATGTAGTTTTTATTGGTTTCATTTTTTCCTCTAAGAATTTGACTAGTCTCCATTTCATCTACTTTAATTAAAGGCCTTATACCTGTCTCCTCTGGTATTATATTACTTGTGATCATTTCAGGTACACAAGCGGAAAAAACAAAGACAACAGTTTGGTGTGACATGAAATACATGTTCATAAGTTGCTTATGGAGTTCCAATTACTGTTTCTACAGAACGACAACAGATAAGTACCACCACTAAATTACATATATCCATAGCAAACTGTGCCTAATTTTCCAAAATCTCAATTAAATTGATAATCTAAAAGAAGAAATATAATAATGACTTCCAACACAAACTTCACCAAATTAATGTCTCTACAAACTTCTAAGTTATAATATTTAATTTTAAAAGAAAAGAAAACCAACAGAAAGTAGAGAATGAAACCTGCTTTACAGAACTTGCAGCCACAACAGAAGAAGCTTTTGACTGAGTTGCATGCTTTACGACCAACTTCAGACCAAAATATATAATAGAGTTTAGAAGCAAAATAGATTACAGGAACACTGAACTAAATCTTGTGCTTTGAACCACCATGAATTCAGGTTGGACTATTAAAGAATCATAGACAATCCGGTATTTAGGAAGCTCATAAGAACATAGCATATATACTATAAAATTAAGGAAACATAGTCCTGTATAACCGGGTGTTAGTTCTTTGTTATAAACTTATAATGTACAGATATTTTAATATACTTCTCGGATCACATGCCCCAAAAAATTTTCATAGATATCTTAAATTTATCACATTTCATTGAATAATATAAAAAATTTATTTTTTGTTTTTATAATTTTTCACTTTTTTATTTATTTTCACTATAACACAAATGAAACACAAAGATTAGGACAGATCATATCCATTTATTCTTCTAGCCATTCAGATCGGATAGTCTGACACTTGATTATGAAGTATAGAAAATATTTTTTTAAATAAATAAATTATAAATCCCACATTTTGATAGATGCGACTCATAATGTTTTTCCAATAGCTTATTTAGGTAGACACTCTAACTAACATACAAATGCATATTAAGAGAGAGAAAGTGAAAAACATAAAACACAATCAGTCAAATAGATGAGAGAAATGTAATATTCAATTTATCAACTGAAATTGTAAAGAAAAAAGACAAAATATTTGTATTGCCAAAAAGAAATGCATCTGTCTAATAATGATAAGTATTAAACTAGATTGACCTATCAAAAAATGAATGATTTCTAATATGAATTTTATTTTATATTTAATAATCTCTAAAACATATACTCCTATACTCCTTATTTCAAATTTCATAATAATATATTTTAATATGTTTTATACATTTTACCTTTTTATCTTATAATTTATAAGTGTAATATTTATATATTATCAATATAAAGACTTATATATGATTATCATATAATCCAATAATAGATAATATAATAACAGTGTATATATTATTGTATATGATTAACTTATATATTTTCAAACATAATTTCTATTTCAAACTATTCTCATATCGGCATGCGTGTTTTATAGGTTTCTTGGACTCATGCATTGCACTGTTATCAAAGATAGCAACATATTTTGTTTGATAGTATTATTCTAACATTATGGTCATAAATCAGAGGAGAGGAATAATATTTAGAAATGTCATTTTAGAATGTATGGCAAGAACTTTCGGTATTTGGAAATTGGTATAAAGTTAGTGCATGGATAGACCAATCAACGTGCATGGACCTTAGACTGAACGGCGTAGGGGGTGTTTTGATATTGACTTATTGTCCATTACTCATGCCTATCTCTTTCTGAAAGTAACAATTGCAATTCATGATATTTTATTTGTGGTGTCCTTAATTCATAATGAAAGACTAAATCTTTTGAGACCTACTCAGGTGATTATATCCCTCAACAACTTCAACATCATTATAAATTACTTTTTAAGTTTTAACTAAAGTGTTTGTATCGATAAAAGTTATAATTTTTCTTAATTTTTTAAAATAGTATAAGATTACAATTTTTTTAAGATTTTTTATTAATTAATATTTATTGAGAGAAAAAATAGCAAAAGTTTTAATAGGGACAAAGAGAAAAATAGTAATAAATTTACATAGAAAATATAATGTTTCTTATAAAAATGATAACATAAATAATTTTCTAGATAATCTCTTTTAATGAGTTAAAGGGTATACAAATTTAACATTTTGGTAGACAATAGTCAATAGGTATAAAAAACTATTTATTTATAATGAATTAAATTTAAACCGTTAAGGATAAAGCACAATGCGGAAGCACATGATTGAATCAATTGAGAATAAAAGAGAAGCAAGTAAAGGATAAAG
The DNA here is from genome assembly GCF_001865875.1 of Lupinus angustifolius. Lineage (NCBI taxonomy): Eukaryota > Viridiplantae > Streptophyta > Magnoliopsida > Fabales > Fabaceae > Lupinus > Lupinus angustifolius. The sequence goes on along the minus strand of NC_032026.1, from coordinate 7,636,693 downwards.
AAAATAACACACAAGATTTAACGTGGAAAAACCCCTCAGTGTGAGAGGAAAAAAACCACGGGCGATCAAGAGCAAAATTCCACTATGTAAAAAAGAAGAGTACAAGAAATCCTCTTATAATGATGAGGACAAATGGCAATATTTTTAATTGAGAACAAAAGAGAAGCAAGTAAAGGATAAAGAAAATAACACACAAGATTTAACGTGGAAAAACCCCTCAGTGTGAGAGGAAAAAAACCACGGGCGATCAAGAGCAAAATTCCACTATGTAAAAAAGAAGAGTACAAGAAATCCTCTTATAATGATGAGGACAAATGACAATATTTTTTCTCACAAATACTCTCTCAAATGGAACAAGAATTCTCACCAAGAATGCACTCACAATATATGTGTAAATGAAAGAGATGTTGTGTGTTGTGAAGATGATTTTGAAGCTCTCTATATGTGTCCTTTTATAGGCAAGCAAAGTCTTGGTATCTTGGATTCCAAGCATTGGATGCTTGGAAACAAAGCCATAAAAGTGACATAAAATGCCCTTAAAGAGAGCCATAAAATTGTCATAAAATTCTTTTAAGGCATAGTAATGAGAGGCATCTAACAATCTCCACCTTGGCTCGAATTTGATAAGTTGCTCATCGCCAAATAATGCCCCGAAGGGCACTCAAGTGCTGTAGAGACCAACCAAGTCCAAGCAAAGTTGGAACTTGGTATTCGGAAGTGGCTTGGTAAGTATATCTGCTGGATTCTCTGATGTGTGAATCTTTTCCACCATAATTTCACCAATAGCAACAATATCTCGGATAAAGTGACGTTTTATATCAATGTGTTTGGTCTTGTCATGATAACGATTATTCCTGGTCAAATGAATAGCACTTTGACTATCACAAAACACTGTAAGAACACCCTGTATTAGACCAAGTTCATTTACCAAACCTCGGAGCCAAATAGCCTCCTTCACACCCTCCGTTGCTGAAATATATTCTGCTTCAGTCGTAGACAATGCAGCAATGGACTGAAGAGTAGCTTTCCAGCTAATAGCACTATTACAGAGAGTAAAGATGTAACCAGAAAGAGACCTCCTTCTGTCAATATCACCACCATAATCCGAATCAACATAACCTACAACGTCATCAGTTGTAGCCTTGTTTCTGTCAAATACCAAGCCAATACCAGAAGTACCTTTTAGATACCGAAAAATCCATTTTACAGCACTCCAATGATCCTTTCCAGGATTATGCATATATCGACTTACCATGCTAACAGCATATGCTAAATCAGGTCTAGTGCACACCATAGCATACATAAGACTACCAACTGCACTAGCATAAGGAATATGTGACATACGCTCCATCTCTTCCTCTGTATGTGGGCAAAGATCTAAAGATAACTTGAAATGTGCAGCAAGTGGAGTAGAAACAGGTTTACAATTATTCATATTAAACCTTTCAAGCACTCTTTCAATATATTTCTCTTGGGATAAAAACAATTTACCAGCTTGACGATCCCTGTGAATCTCCATACCAAGAATTTTCTTGGCTGCACCTAATTCTTTCATCTCAAACTCATTATTGAGTTGAATTTTCAATTTCCGGATCAAAGACTTGTCACGTGAAGCAATTAGCATATCATCAACATACAGTAACAAGTATATGAATGATTCATTTGGAAATTTCTGGAAATAAATACAGTCATCAAATTGACTCCTGCAATAACCTTGCCCAATCATAAAAGAATCAAACCTCATGTACCATTGTCTGGGAGCTTGCTTAAGGCCATATAATGATTTCTTCAATCGACAGACAAGATGCTCCTTATCAGGAACAATAAATCCTTCAGGTTGTTCCATGTAAATTTCTTCTTCCAGCTCTCCATGTAGAAAAGCTGTCTTTACATCAAGTTGCTCCAACTCCAAATCAAATAAAGCAACAAAAGCAAGCAAAACACGTATAGAAGTATGACGAACAACAGGTGAGAATATCTCATTAAAGTCAATACCTTCCTTTTGATTAAAACCTTTAACAACTAGTCGTGCTTTGCATCTTGGATCTTCAACCCCGGGAATACCGTCTTTCTTCTTATAGATCCATTTACATCGTAATGGTCGTTTGCCTTCGGGAAGCTCTGTCAAAGCCCAAGTACCATTCTTATGAAGACTTTCAATCTCTTCATTCATAGCCACTAGCCACTGTGACGAATCAACACAAGAAACAGCTTCTGTATAGCTGGCAGGTTCAACATCATCATTTACCTCTTGTGCAACTGACAATGCATAAGCAATTAAATTATCACCATCAGTGTATCTAGCTGGCCTTTTAATTAGTCTTCTGGTTCTGTCTCGAGCAATACAATAATCATCTTCTTGCTGATGAATAGGAGAAGTTGTACTGTCATCACAATCAACATAATGATCATCAATGCTAGATTGATTTGTAGAGGAAGATGGAACATCAACATTAGGAACTGTAGGTTTCACTATCAACTCCACCTTCTCGCTAGTACCCTGCAGATTACCTGTACTAGTAGAAGAAGACACAATAGATTGTTTTCCAGAAGATAAAAATGCATCCTCATTAAAAGTCACATCTCTGCTAAGAATTAATTTCCGTGACTTTGCATCAGAATACCATAAGCGATGTCCTTTAGACTCAGATGCATAACCAAGAAATATGCACTCAACAGCTCTTGGAGCTAATTTACCATCATTAACATGTGCATAAGCACGACATCCAAAGATTCTTAAGTTAGAGTAATCAACAAGATTACCTGACCAAATTTCTTCTGAGATTTTGAAATCAAGTGCTGAATGTGGAGAACGATTAACCAGGTAACAAGCAGTAGATGCATGCTGCTTCAGCCCAAAATTCACGCTGATGCCATAACCCAGCATTTGAGAGCATACAACGAACTCTCTCAAGTAGAGTCATGTTCATCCGTTCTGCAACACCATTTTGTTGAGGATTTAACATTTTGGTAGACAATAGTCAATAGGTATAAAAAACTATTTATTTATAATGAATTAAATTTAAACAATATCTACATTTTCAACTCCTATTTAAGGACACAACAGACTAGATTTAATAATCAACAACTACTGTTTGTTGCAACTTGCAAGAAATAATAGGATTTATTCTTGGCATGTCCTGAAGTTTATATAAGATTGATACATTTCCACACGGCTCCAATATGTTTCGATACAATATAATATTTGTTTGATTCGATTTGTTGCTATCATTAAAAGTAATTAAAAAGGGAAAGTAATAAAAATGTTTTTTAAAACTAAAGATTCCACACGTATCCAATTAACATGTGAATAGAGACAGCCATAATATAAGCAATTGATACAAAAGAAAAAAGCACCCCACAAGGGGAATGAGGTATTTAATGCCTCTAAGTGAGTCGAGCTATTAATTAGTTAATTTCAGCTGAATATCTGGTTAAACTTGTTTATTTAATTTAGTTATTAAATAAATAAGAATTATAGTCAGGTTGTTAAAACCGTTATTAAAACTGACTAAACCGGTTATATCAGCCGGTTTTCATTAAACCGTATAAGTCATACTGATCATATTGTCGGTTTTTATTTAAAATTAATTTTTTAATAAAAATAAAAAATTTATTATTTTTTAACATTAGTGTTAATATATTATATATGTATATCCAATTTCGCTGGTATGTGGTTTAATTAGAAAACCATTGGTTGAACCGCTATACCACTATATCAATATCCTAACTGATTTGATGACTGATACATTATTAATAACCCTGGTTATAGTAGTTTATACCAATAAGAAGTTAAAGAACTAAATTTACTATTTCTTGAAGTAATAAAATCATCAATTAGTAATATATGCTTTAATGCTTTTCAACCTTTAACCATCGAGTGTTGGTTCAAGTGATATATGATTGATTCTTCTTAAATAAGGTTTCGCGTTCGAGTCTTGTGAGTAAAAAATATTTGCTGAAATAGTTAGTCTCACATACTTATAGATGTTCCCGACTCGAATAAGATTGCCTCTAATGTAAGAATACTTGTGAAACAAAAAAGTCAACCCTTAGAACCGATGTTAATTATCAAAAGACAAATGTAGACTTGTTTGTCAAAAGAGATTAGTAATTAATTGCCGAGCTTGGGGTTAAAAAAAATCAAACTTCCTCAACTCCCCAGCACCTAGAACTTGCGTTCAAACTAGTTTAGGCATTACCCTAGACAATATATCAGAATTAATACAAGTGATGTATCATTTCCTTTTCCTTTCTTATTTTTTCCTAATTATTTATGAATCAAATTAGCAAAGTTTCATGAAAGTCACTTCGAACAATTATTGGTGAACAGTAAACATGCATAAAATTTCAAAGAGCAATCTCACAATCTTCCTAGTTAGGCTAATGTTGCATCATTTGCAGTGCATACGTGTGGATATGATAAAGGCAAGTTAGGCACATAATTAATCATTGAACCCTGATTCATTATTCACTGTTGAATGTACAGAACATACATCTACAATATATCTGAAAATTACGTATAACTAACCATGTATTCGCATCAGTCCAGAAAATTCAAGCACCTTCTATTCCTGATAGTAATAAAAAAGACCCCAAAATTTGCATAGCACGAATATGTTATATTCCATTATATTAAAGGAATTGACCACTCAACTTACACGCATGGATTCTAATATTTAAAACTAATATGTCATATGCCATGGCCATAAGCAAACCAATTTTAGGTACATAGAGGAATTTCAGGACGAGATAAAGTTGAAGTCTTGGCTATCAATCAAAAGTATAATCAAAGGCTCTTCTTTGTCTTGATTTGAATGAGTTTTTAATCCAAATATTTGCTTGGAATATTACTGGTAGTTATCAAACATTATACACCAATCCAACTTAAACAACACACAAAGACACACCAACATCCACTATATGCCTAACCATGAGACAATCTATGTCTGCCTTATACATAATCAAGCCACAATCGACTTTCACCGAGCAAAACATAGACATGACCGAAGAATATTTCATATCGGCCGAGGAAAATACCATCGTGGCTGAAGAAAATGAAAATTCAATCACTCAGACCAAAGTTGTGATCAAGACAGGACATGATCAACCTGACCAAGGCATCGAGCCATCTGACCAAGCCAAACCACACCAGAAACCAGTCACCACGCACCAGAACTTGGACAAAGTCAAGCACACCAGCCAAGGGCAATCTCAATAGAAAGTTTGTTACATGTTTGTTAAGCAATTAATTATGTACATGTTAAATATGATCAATGTGATCATTTTCGGTTATTCTAGTTAGGTTGCCTTAGGCTTTCTATAAATAATGATCTCTAGTTAATTGTATTGCAAGTAATTCAAGAATCTTAATAATAATATCGAGGTATTTTTCTATTCTTCTTCTTGTTCATATACCATAAGATTTTCTTGTGTTCTTGTTACACTGCCTTCATCTTTAAGAAGGAATAGATTTTCTTAGATGGTATCGGAGCTCTTCTAAAGAGCTTTGCTACATTTGGCAATGTCATCAACTACCTTTTCAACAATGTCAATCACTACTGGTTCAGTGGATCCATCACAAGACCCATGATCCCCTTATTTTGACCACCCTTCAGATAATCCAGCAATTGTCTTGGTCTCCCCCCTTCTGAATGGTGAGAATTACAACCATCGGAGCAAATCCATGAAAAGAAGCCTCATATCCAAGCAGAAGCTAGCACTGATTGATGGCAGCATTCTTATGCCACTAAAGACAAATCCTACATATAAGGTTTGGGAAAGAGAAATAATATGGTGATCTCATGGATCACCAGGTCTGTTACTCCACACATTGCTCAAAGCATAGTATAAATGGACAAGGCCTATGAAGTCTGGGAGGAACTTGAGGACAGGTTTTCACAAGGTAACCTTTATAGAATTGCAGAGTTGAACCAATCTATTTCAAATTTTAGATAAGGAGATCTTGATATCTCCAATTACTTCACCTAGTTGAAAATTCTTTGGGATGAATTGGACAATTTTAGGCCTCTGCCTAAGTGCATATGTGTAGCATTACCTGATTACAAGAAATATTTCATTGAAGATAGGGTCATTGCATTTCTTAAGGGATTGAATGATACCTATGCAGGGGTAAGGTCTTAGATTATGATACTTGAACTCATGCCTGTAAGAAAGGTCTTTTCTTTAGTAATTCAACAAGAGAAACAAATTTTTGGGTATGAGACTGATTCAAAGGCTATGGCAATCACTGGATCTTGGAAAATGGGTGGATCCTCAGGGAGATATAACATGAATAAAGGAAGGGGAAATCAGAATACTTATGGAAGGGGTGCATGGAGCAAGCTTACAAGTGTAGGGAAATTTTGTATACATTGCAAGAAAATAGGACACACTGTGGAAACCTGTTACAAATTACATAGTTACCCAACAAATTTCACAAGCATGAGAGGAGAACAAGCTAATTCTATTCAAAATGGTGTTGGTGATGAAGATAGCATGAATTACAAGACTGCACACAATGAATCAGTTTTTGGCTTAAGTAAGGAACAATACCAAGGATTGGTGAATATGCTTCAGCAAAATAAGACTATCGGAGGACAAAGTGAGCATTCAAAGAATCATGATGCTGCAAATATCCTATCTGCAACATCTACACCACAAAATGAGGAAATTAGAGGTAACACTAACTTTAGTGACAAATTTATGCATTGGATTCTTGATAGTAGGGCTACTGACTACATCAACTCAAATTTATCCTACTTTTTTGCTTATAATATAATTAAACTTGTTAAAGTAAAATTGTCTAATGATCATGAAATAATTACACATATCTGGAACCAAATCCCTCTTTCATGGACTAGATATTCATAATGTACTGTATTTGTCAACTTTTTCATACAAATTACTATCTATACCTAAACTTGCTACCACATCATCTTGTATCTTGTCTTTTGATGATCATTGCTGCATAATTGAGGAGGATAAGACCTTGAGGATGATTGATACAGCTAAAGTATCAAATGGATTATATGTTCTTAGAACAATCATTCGTTCTCATAGAATTGATTACTCTGATGTTGTTTGTACTAATGTTACTTCTTCAAGTTTATGCCATTATAGACTAGGACATGCTTCCTTAGGATGTATGCTTACTTTACATAATAATTTTCCCTTTATTACTCTTAATAAGTCTCATATTTGTGACGTTTGCCATATTTCTAAGCTAAAGAAACTCCCATTTCCCATAAGCAATACATGATCTGTGAAATGCTTTAATTTGATACATGTTGACATATGAGGACCTCTTTCTATCCCTTCCATACATTGGCATAGGTATTTTTAACCATTGTTAATGATCATGCTAGATATACTTGGATCTATCTTATGAAATCTAAAGGAGAAACTTCCATAAATCTACAAAGTTTTATAAACATGATACACACCCAATTCAGCACCAATATCAAAACTATAAGGAGTGATAATGATCCTCAATTTTCTATGAAAGCCATTTACGAAAGTAAGGATATTTGGGATCAAACTAGTTGCACTTATACCCCTCAAAAAAATGGTATTGTTGATACGAAGTATCAACATCTTCTAAATGTAGCTAGAGATCTTTTGATTCAAAGTCATATACCAAAGATTTATTGGTCATATGCTTTAAGACATGTTGTTCATACTATCAATATTCTTCCTACTCCTGTTTTAAGCAAGAAATCTCCCTATGAAGTTTTGAATCATAAACAACCAGACTTACACCAATTAAGAGTTTTTGGGTCTTTATGCTATGTCGGAACACATAATCACTCTAGAGGTAAGTTAGACCCTAGAGCCTCAAAGTTTGTTTTATTAGGTTATAAGAAAGGTGTGAAGGGATACATAGTTCTTAATCTTACTTCACGAGCCTTAGAAATCACTAGGAATGTAGTATTTTATGAATCTGTTTTCCCTTACAAAATAGAGCCCCCAACCCCCATAATAACCTTTCTGATTATGTTGCTCCCATCTTTGAGGATACCTATTATGATGATATCTTACATATACCTACTCAATAATAACACAATCTTATGTGTCCTTCTGACCATATCCTTGAAACCATCACTACTTCCAACCATAATGACAATTCTTCAGTTTTACCTCCCTAACAAATCAGAAGGAGTACTAGAACTCAAAAACCTCCCACCTACCTAGTTGATTACCATTATGCTCTACTGAATTATACTAACATCCATTCTCAACATACCTATCCCTTATCCTCTTACATTTCATATGAAAAAATCTCATCCAACTATAAGTCGACCATCGTGTCTGTGTCCACTAATACAGAAACTAAGACTTATTCTCAAGCCATTAAGTTCCCTCATTGGCAGGTTGCCATTTCCAAATAGTTGGCTACGCTACAAGAGAATCATACCTGGATTCTCGTTGGATTACATGACACTAAGAAACCCATTGGATACAAATGGGTTTTCAAAACTAAATATAAAGATGATGGAACTATATAAAGGTATAAGCCTAGTCTAGTTGCCAAAGGGTATACCCAAACTGAAGAAGTAGACTACTTGGATACATTTTCCCCTGTTGCTAAGATTTCGACAATTAGATTAGTTCTTATTTTGGCCTCTATACACAACTGGTTTCTCAAATAATTAGATGCATTCTTACATGGAAACCTACCTGAAACTGTTTATATGGTTCAACCACCATGTATTCTATCTCCTAATCTTAACCTTGTTTGTAAACTTCAAAAATCTTTATACGGCCTTAAGCAAGCTAGTAGACAATGGTTTGATAAACTATCAACTTTCCTTATCAAACATGGTTTTCACAAAGCTAGGGCCGGTCATTACCTTTTCTTTAAAAGAACCATCACTCACTCTATCACTGTAATCTTGGCATTTGTGGATGATATTGTCCTCACTGGAAACGATATTATTGAAATCAATCACCTTAAGTCCATGCTGGACAAAGCTTTTGAAATTAAAGACTTAGGATACCTTGTATTTCTCCTTGGTTTTGAGATTACAAGAACCAAAACTGTCATTTCCATGAATCAAAGGAAATATGTCTTATACATTATTTCTGATGCTGGTTTCCTAGCCTGCAAACCATCTCCTACTCCTATGATGTGTAACACTCACCTATACCAAGACAACTCTCCTCATGTTTATGATGTTTTTGCCTATATGAGATTAGTATGTAGGCATATCCATCTCACCAACAAAATATCACTTTCTGTGTCCAACAGTTAGATCAATTCATGGCCACTCATACTACCACTCATCAGAATGTTGCACTCAAGGTCCTCGGGTATTTAAAAAGTTCCCATGCCTTTGGTTTTTTCTTCACTTCTAACTCCATTATTCAATTCAAGACCTATACTGATAGTGATTGGACTACTTTCCCAGACACAAGAAGATTCATCATTGGATATTGCATCTATCTTGGAAATTCCCTCATTTCTTGGAAATCCAAGAAACAAAAGACGGTCTCAAGAAGTTCTTGTGAGACTAAATATAGAGATACGACGCTTACATCTTGTGAAATTACTTCGCTAACCTATCTTTTGCAGGATTTAGAATTCCCTTATTCCTTATCAACAATTCTCTACCGTGATAACTAGTCTGCCATCCACATTACCACAAATTCAGTGTTCCATGAAAGAACAAAACACATTGAGCTTGACTGCCACACAGTGAGAGAGAAATGCACCTTTGTATTCATCAAGCTTCTTCGTGTTTCATTCAACCTACAACTTGCAGATGCCTTAACAAAACCTCTATCTGCGAAAAACTATGCTTCCATTCAATCCAAGCTTGGGCTTATTAACATCTATGCTCCAGCTTGTAGGGGGTATCAAACATTATACAATAATCCAACTTAAACAACACACAAAGACACACCAACTTCCACTATATGCCTAACCATGGACAACCTATGTCCGCCTTACACATAATCAAGTCACAATCGACTTTCATCGAACAAAACATAGACATGACCGAAGAATATTTCATCTTGGCCGAGGAAAATGCTATCGTGGCCGAAGAAAATGAAAATCCAATCACTCAGACCAAAGTTGTGACCGAGAAAGGACATGATTAACCTGGCCAAGGCATCAGGCCATCTGACCGAGCCAAACCACACCAGAAACCAGTCACCACGCACCAGAACTTAGACAAAGTCAAGCACACCAACCAAGGGCAATCTCAACAGAAAGTTTGTTACATGTTTGTTAAGCAATTAATTATGCACATGTTAAATGTGATAAATGTGATCATTTTGGGTTATTCTAGTTAGGTTGGCTTAGACTTTCTATAAATAGTGATTTCTAGTTAATTGTAATGCAAGTAATTCAAGAATCTTAATAGTAATATCGAGGTATTTTTCTGTTGTTCTTCTTGTTCACATACCACAAGATTTTCTTGTGTTCTTGTTGCATTGCCTTCATCTTCAAGAAGGAAGAGATTTTCCTAGACTGGTCTCCTACTTAGGCTCTAAGTGGTAGTGGTTTGTTGTTGATTTTCTTGTGGATTATTTTAGGTCTTGTCTCTTGGAGTTTTTTTTTTCCTGTTTTTGTTGTACATCATCTTTTTTAATAAAATTTTCACATTTAAAAAATCCAATTTTAAAATGGGTCACTCTGGTGTAATTTTCAAATGGGAACAAGAATATTATGTCCCAAGAAAATCATGTTACTATGTTTTTTGTCAATTAAACTTTATAAAGTAATATAAAAATATTAACTTCTATATTTATGTTCTTTTTAATTAAATGAGACTTTCTAATTTGGTGATGACAAAACAATGGGATATGTGATTCCAAGGAAGGTGATTCTGGTTTTCCTTCATGTGTCAATACTACACTTGGTCATGTCTTCAATTAATATGGCATATCATATGTGGAAGTTAAATCACCCCATAAGAACCAAAATCTTAGAACATAAAGAACCAATTTCCAAATAGATAAAATTATAGACATCAAAATTAAACTTCAGCAGAAAAATACTAACACCAGCATATTATGAATATGTTCCCTCGGTTATAACGTGTATTAAGTCAATTATTTTTGGGGCTAAATACATTGTTATTTAGATTTCTCACCCGTAACTCATTTAAATGTTTATCTTCATTTTATCCTCTTATTCGTGCACTCTTTCTTTCCTCCATATTCAAATGAGTTTGTGATTAGGGATTGCAATGGGTGCATACAATCCTAGTCTGCTCCCTTCATTCACATTTGGATCTGTTTCCACTTGAGATCCACGTGAATGACCACAAGTCTTTCGATACTTGGCATATTCGTAGGTACTCAAGAATTCATAGAATATTAAAAAAAATTGCAAGTAACTTATATAATTATACACATATTTCATATAATCTTATATATCATTTTAAGGAATCAATTAATCACTAACAATTTTACTCAAACAAACATAATTAAAAATGAAACATAATTAATGAGGCATATCAAACATCACTGACGCAAATTGATTATCGTAAAATATAGACATTTTCAATTTAAAAATCTAACCAACAATATTATCTCAAATTTCATAAATAAGAACTTTAACAAATTTACTAACATCATCAACATCATATAGATACTTGTAATAAAGTAAAGTCTACTTTGATTTGAAAGATCTTAAGAACAAAAGAATAAGTGTATTAAAATATGATTTGATGATTTATGAATCATTATACATATATAAATGTAATAAATTTGTTATTCAATATATATATATATA